>NC_061090.1:71770633-71810633 GCF_015104395.2 Macrobrachium nipponense | reverse complement strand
ACATTATGTTTATTTAACAAATGATTTTTACCAAAGATGAAAATCATTTGTGCCAACGTGACTCTGCCAACCTCCGTTTTTTTCCTAGCTTCCCTAATTGCAGCATTGAACCATGGGGAGCTGTCTTTTATGACAATATCTTTCTCTACCACAGGGCACATTTTATCATTTTCTTTGGAAATACAGAAAAATACAAAGCACAGACAGACCACACATTCACCTACAGAAATATTTCTGCTACTATTTAAGTCAGTACATCCACAGGTTTCATTATATTTTTCTTCAATAACAGTAACACCCACATCTATTAGTACAGTACAGTCTAATAACCGTTTGTTCCTAAATGTTATTTTAGTCCTAAGTTTTACTTGGTAATAGACTGAAATATCAAACATAATAAGCTTGTGGTAAAAAGAGATAGAAAAATCTGGCTCCAATATCAAATTCATAAAGTAATTATCGCCCGTAAAGCAAAACAGCATCCAAAATATGATCTGACCTAGAGGTAAATACATTCACCTTATTAACAAAATTCATATTGTTCATTATATCAATAAACTTCTTTACATTTGTATCTCTATAATCCTCTAACCCACATATTAAAATCTCCCACAATATATATACATTACATTTTTTCATTTTCAAAACAATCCAAGATACAGAAAAGAGTCTTCTAAAAACGTAGCCTTGCTTAGCTGCGGAGGACGATATACTACTAAAAATAAAAACTGTACATTATAGGCTTTAAACTCCAAGGCTAAATAGTCAAAACTCACAAACGCTCCAACAACCCTAATTCTAACGTTTGTAAATGTTTTGGATAAAACAATGCCAACCCCACCTCCCTGACCAAAATTACGTGGTGTGTGAAAAAGTTTATGAGTGTCCGGCAATAGTTCATTAATTTTCAAATTATCAGTAGCACTTAGCCATGTTTTTGTTATAGCGAACACATCTATTCCTTGTTCACAGATTAATTCTCTTAATTCTGTTGTCTTGTTGCGTACTGACTGCGCATTCAGTAAGGCGCACATTTTATTCTTCTATCAACTGGAATCCATGATCAGTCTGTTGGGCAATTCGCTTCCTCTCAGCAACATTCGATGGACAATTCCAGTCAAAAACAGCATGTTCATTATCGGAGAGGTTCATTCGCGCACAATGATGACATTTCAAACTTTCAGACTGACAATGCCTTGTCTCATGATCAGTTCCGTTACAACGTCCACATATCCGAGATCCCTTCGAAGCCTTGACTCTACATTGGACTCAAAATGACCATATCCTTGACAGTAGTTACTATTATAACATGATAACTATCCCATACCTTATGTCGACCAAAGTTGGTGAAAAGTATATCTCCATTTTCGTATATCCTGCGTCTAATGATAGGTGTACATTTAAAAGTATAATTATACGATTTACCATCTTTAGCTTCTCTAGTTGAAACTAGTTTCATATCATCTGGACTTACATTAATACCTTGAAATATGTTATTCTTCTTCAAAATCGCAGGCAAGACGTCATCCCTCTGTTCTTGATTACTAACATTGGCAACGGTGATTTTAGGCGACATCTTCTGAAGTACAGTTGAACATAATTTATGGTCATCAGCTGTCTGGTCCAGAGTTCGTTTAGCATTTTCTCTTGTTTTCTTGTCTGGAAAGTCAACGACCAGTGAACCTTTTTTCGTAGGCTTTACATTACTAATTTGAATATTCCCAAGGACTTTTGTTAATACACTTTTCATCTCTTCCATTGTGGTAGCTTCATTCTCATCTTCATCAGCAATCAAAATCAAATTTCTCTCTTTCACCACGTCAGAATAACTTGGTTTCAAATCCCTTACAGGTAGCTCACCAGTAACCCACCGCCTAAAGAAATTGATTTCCGTCTTCAGTTCAATTATTTGTTTTTCTAATGAAGCAAACATATCTCTTGCCATAATTCTAACGTTTCCATTTTTCGGCCAAGCTCATTCAAGGTAGCTGACTCCGAAAATTGGGCTCACATCTTCTACAGTAGAATTTAAGACCCTTACATCCAATAGAAATTGACTTCTCTACCCTTCTGTAGTCTTCCATAGATATTCCCTCACATTTCCGATGTACTTTCCTGTTACATGAAGAGCAGTCCAGTTGGTTATCATCGTTTTGACGATCGCAATAACAAGATGCCATTTCACAAGAAAACTCTAAAACTTCACTTTCAAATCATAGCAAGGCTCTGTTAGTAGATCAACGCCCCTTCTCATCATAATCTGGAGACATCGAAAGTAAATTGGGAATTAAAATCGTCCGATCGCCTGCCCCGCCCACTTTTAGCAGGGCAGTGAACCCCTACACACTCAGGGTTATTTGCGATACCCATATCGTTGCAATTATCGTTGTTTGTATGGGGGGAGGGGGGACGGTGGCATAATGCCCTGACAGACACGTGCATGAGAATGTTATTAAAATTTCCATCGCATGAACACAATCCTGCTCTCTGTGAAATTTTGTCGAGCTTTCATGTACATCTCTGGAGTTCCTCAAGGTGCATTTTTAATGTCCTTTTTCTTTGCTTTTTCTGTATCTCCCTCCAGTCATCATTTTTCGTCTGCCTTTACATTCTAGTCGTCTCCTTTTCTTCACTTCAAATTCTTCTTTTGTGTATATCATTTCCTTTAGCTTTTTTGCTATTATTATTATTATTATTATTATTATTATTATTAATTATTATTATATTATTATTATTATTATTATTATTGAAAGATATTGCTGCATCAGCTGCATTCAGTTCGTTGAATGCAGCTAATTCAGCAATATCGTTCAATAACACCTGTTAGAGATAGGGTCTCCTTTCAATATATTATTATGATTATTTATTTATTTTTTATTTTTTTTTTTTTCTTTTGCTCTATCACAGTCCTCCATTCGACTGGGTGTTATTTATAGTGTGGGTTCCGGGTTGCATCCTGCCTCCTTAGAGTCCATCACTTTTCTTACTATGTATGCCGTTTCTAGGATCACACCTTCTGCATGAGTCCTGGAGCTACTTCAGCCTCTAGTTTCTAGATTCCTTTTCAGGGATCTTGGGATCGTGCCTAGTGCTCCTATGATTTATGGGTACGATTTCCACTGGCATATCCCATATCCTTCTTATTTCTATTTTCAGATCTTGATACTTATCCATTTTTTTCCCTCTCTTTCTCTTCAACTCTTGGTGTCCCAACTGGTCCCTGGTATTGCGACATCAATGAGTGATACTTTCTCTTGACTTTGTCAATCAACGTCACGTCTGTCTGTTTGCACGTATCACCCTATCCGTTCTGATACCATAGTCCCAGAGGATCTTTGCGTGATCGTTTTTCTATCACTCCCTCAGGTTGGTGCTCGTACCCACTTATTACTGCAAGGTAGCTGATGTTTCTTGCACAGGCTCCAGTGGGAGGCTTTTGCCACTGAATCATGCCTCTTTTTGTACTGGTTCTGTGCAAGTGCCGGGCATTCACTGCTATGCGGTTTATGGTTTCATTTTTTCGTATTGCACTTCCTACATATGGGAGAGATGTTATTTCCTTCTATCGTTCTTTGAACATATCTGGTTCTTAGGGCCTGATCTTGTGCCGCTGTTATCATTCCTTCAGTTTCCTTCTTTAGCTCTCCCCTCTGTAGCCATTGCCAATTGTCATCGCTGGCTAGTTCTTTAGTCTGTCTCATGTATTGTCCGTGCATTGGTTTGTTGTGCCAGTCCTCTGTTCTGTCTGTCTTTCTCCTGTCTCTGTATATTTGTGGTCTTCGTCTACTTTTATTAGTCCTTCTTCCCATGCACTCTTTTAGCCACTCGTCTTCCCTGGCTTTCAAATATTGCCCCAGTGCTCTGTTTTCGATGTTGACGCAGTCCTCTATACTTAGTAGTCCTCTCCCTCCTTCCTTTCGTGTTATGTATAGTCTGTCCGTATTTGCTCTTGGGTGTAGTGCGTGTATTGTCATATGTTTCCTGGTTTTCTGATCTATGCTGCGGAGTTCTGCCTTCGTCCATTCCACTATTCCTGCGCTGTATCTGATTACTGGCACTGTCCATGTGTTTATGGCTTTTATCATATTTCCGGCGTTGAGTTTGACTTGATTATCGCCTTGAGTCTCTTGCATATATTCTTTCCTGATCGTGTCCTTCATCTCTTGGTGTTTTATATCCCCTCCTTCCATTATTCCCCAGGTATTTGTATCCTGTCTCATCTATGTGTTTGATGTTGCTCTCATCTGGTAGCTTTATCCCTTCAGTTCTCGTTACTTTGCCTTTTTGTATGTTGACTAAGGCGCATTTTTCTATTCCAAACTCCATCCTGATGTCCCCAGATACAATCCTTACAGTCTGGATTAGGGTATCTATTTCCTTGATGCTCTTACCATACAGCTTGAAGTCGTCCATGAAACATCAGATGGTTGATTCTGTTACCTCTTTTCTTGAGTTGGTACCCGGCATCCATCTTCTGTAGTACTTTTGTCATGGGAATCATGGCTACTACGAAGAGTAGTGGGGACAGTGAGTCGCCCTGGAAGATCCCTCTCCTGATATTAACCTCTGCTAGTCTTGTTCCAGAGCTTGTAAGTATTGTATTCCAGTTGTGCATTGTATTTTTGAGGAAGCTGATGGTGTTTTCCTCTGCCCCATATATTTTCAGGCATTCTATTAGCCATGTGTGTGGTATCATGTCGAAGGCTTTTCTTATAGTCTATCCATTTTATTATTATTATTATTATTATTATTATTATTATTATTATTATTATTATTATTATTATTATTATTCAGAAGATGAACCCTATTCATTTGGAACAAACCAACCACAGGAAAAACTGTACTGTAGTTATTTCGTATTATTTGATCGTCATATATCCATACATTATTCGGATATGACCATAATTCGAAAAAAAAATTTCCGTAAACAGTCAACACCAAACATAATATGTCTACTGAATACTGGTTTTATGAAATATTTATTTCAAAGATACAATAAAATCTCGATATTATTTCAAAATATGACCATAATTCGATAAATAATTTCCGTAAACAGTCAACACCAAACATCATATTTTTATTCAAAATTCTGTTCATGAAATATTTATTTCAAATATACAAATAACAACTCGATTTTATTTCAATTTTGAAACGTGGGGTATCTCGGTAAGTCATTTTCTCGAGAATGCGTTTCAGTCTCAACTGAATAAAGGGAAAATGTATAATGTAAATAACAGATTTAAGTCGTGGCGTTTCTTGTACCGGATCTCAATGGAAATGGATGTAATTCAGTTCTTTGCATTAGTATGTAAAAACCAGAAATGAGGTCCATCTATTTAAATAAGCGAAAAACTAGCGGTTTTTCTCCCTCTGCAATATCGGAGGACCATAAAAGAGCTTCATTTGCATTAAGAGGTATTCATTCTTTCAAAGACAAGAAGACATGAACCTTTCTCCTTGAAAACTGTGTCTTCACTTTGCTCTCGTTTTTCGTATTGTAAGAATCTATTGGGAATGAAACTGGGGAAATGGGGAAATGAGACGATAGTGGGAGTTATCTGAAAGGAGGTTTTGTATAAAAAAAAAAAAAAATATGAAAGAGGTTCCTCATAAAGGGCGATCCATTGTTATAGCTTTCGTCAAGACGAAAAGAAAGAAAAAACAGTCACAAAGGATAGAAATGGGCAGACATCATCTGAATTAGTTCATTCTACGCTCTTAGGATTCCTCCTCCTCCTCCTCCTCCTCCTCCTCCTCCTCCTCCTCCTCACGAGGACTGGTAAAGGAGGAGTAAAACAGAAGGCCAGTGAATAGTTTCATAAGAGAACTTCCATAACAAGAAGTGGACTTCCTGACTGACTATGGGGAATACTGTATGCAGGGCTTTTAAATCGCACTGCTCATATCTCTTGGAATAACTTCTCGATTAACTTTTTTTTTACGAAAAGGAAAAGGTGTTGAACGAGGACGCTCTCTCTCTCTCTCTCTCTCTCTCTCTCTCTCTCTCTCTCTCTCTCTCTCTCTCTCAACTAAATAACTTCATTCTCACAAGAGAAAAACAAAAAAAAGCCGCTGAACGACCCCATTAATTCATAAGAAGAATCAACTAACTCACGATTTATTTCGACATATTGAGTTGATCTAAATTGTAGTTGATGGCTCTGGTGATGGTGACTGACTCTCTCTCTCTCTCTCTCTCTCTCTCTCTCTCTCTCTCTCTCTCTCTCTCTCTCTCTCTAAATTAAATCCCATGGCCGGAAGAGAGCGAGTAATGACTTTTTTGCAAGTTGGAACGTGACCCGCACCTGAGCCAGTCGTGGCAGTGGAACAGAAAGGCTTTGTGTATGGATTTTAAACTTTCATAAGAGCTCAGTGCTAACAGAGTATTAGACAGCGGCTCTCAACGGCCTTCTTTTGTTCTGGGGCTGAAGATTTGGCGAAACGTTTGACTCTTTTGTATTTTTAACTATATATTTATTAAATTGTTATCATATAAATTTTTCTTAAAATAACTCATCTCTTTCTTTTTTGTATTTCCATTACCTTTACGTAATTCTTGATAATGGGACACCATATCCTCTTGGCTCTATGTCTGAAGATTCGACAGAACATTCGACTATTTATATTTATAACTATTTACTCTTAAAATTAATTCATTTATATTTTGTTTCTTCTCTGATAAAAGATCTCTTCTTTCTGCATTTCCATTACTTTCTGTTAATTCTTTCTGATGAACACCGTAATATTTGGAAGCTTGAATTTCAAGTAATGGTTCCCTTTGGTGGGTTTGTTCCATGTGAATAGGGTTTCTTCATCTTCTGAATAAAAATAATAATAAATAACAATACCGCCATTTCCCGTGTTTTGTTTAAAATATTTCCTAGGCTACTTTTTCCAACCGCACATATAAGTTGATGGTACCACATTTGCTCCTCTCGTTTCGTAACGGATTTCATCTTTTATATTCAAGTTTTATATATGTAGATTTATATTTTACAATCCTGATCATGGAAGTTATTCACAAAAAAATGTCAAGTGATTTACTCAAATATTGGAGGTCTGAGGAGTAACTTTCTTTTCTTTCCTGTCGAAAGGTTTTTTTTCCTGAAGTGAGAATAAGGCAGCGTTTTTCTGCCCAATATTCAGTGATTGGCTGAATTTTTTATTTTCTTATTTTCTTATTCAGTTTAGCATATAAGACAAACATGCTGTGTGTTGGTCATGGTCCTACTGTGAAAAATATACTATTTTCTCCCGATAGACAAAACCAATTGTTTTTGTTTCAAAAATTAAATCCTCCACCGAACCGTTCCGAAAAGTATATAACTTTTCTAGTTTTCTGATCAGTAGTAGGCTGGTTACCCCAAATCAGGAAAATGCATAGTTTATTTATTCTTTCACTAATCAGAAATAAAGTTATTATTTTGAAACATCCTCTAGTTTCGGTGAAATGTAAACGGTGATTTTGAGGTTCCTAATGGTTTAAGTCTTCTGATTATGTCTAAATAGATTTTGAAGTTATGATATAACTTCTTTGATTATTAAATAGATTTTGAGATAATGACATAACTCCATGATTGTTGTTGTCTAGTAAAACTCTCGATATCCTCCTAACCCTACCTCCCCAAGGATAACGGAGAAGAAACACATCCAAATGATTATTATCACATCCTAAGCTAATTAGGTAACTGAGACTATCGGTAGACTTTGTACAAAGATCAGTTCAAGATCACTCATTATCGCTGTTTGAATGATTAAAAACTTACTTCTCCTTCTTCAGAAAATGGTAATAAGGCTGAGCCGAAGGGGCGATACTGCCCTCTACAAAATTCCCAATTATTGGGATCATGTAAGCTAATTAACGGTTTATTTTGTCTACAGTCAATACATGTCTTCTCAGTTACTTATTTACTTACATTTTTGTCTATCTATTAATTGTATGATTTTATTTTACATTTTTTTTTAGTTTTTAATTACGAAGCTCTTCTGCTGTTTTGTATTTCCCACTGCCTTCTGTTACTTCTTCCTAATGAGCACCATATACTTTGGAAGCTTGAATTTCAAGTCAGTGGCCTCTGTGGTGGGCTTGTTCCATGTGAATAGGGTTCATAGCATAATGAACTATCATAAATACTCATGAATCAAGAAAACGGTATAATGCTTTAAGTTTTATTTTCAAACCCATTCTTTCCCCCATTAAATATAGACTGAATTTTTACGTTTGAAAACTCTCTCTCTCTCTCTCTCTCTCTCTCTCTCTCTCTCTCTCTCTCTCTCTCTCTCTCTGATATTACACACACACACACAGAAACAAGCATATTGGACAGACGACTTGTTCTCTTTATCAGCCATATTTACAATAAGCTTCGTGACTTTTATTCGTCAATATGACACTCGAGCGAGGGAAGTCTTGGGATTTTTTTCCTAGAATTCCGGACATGAGCCAAAATAAGAGGAAAATACTTGTAATTTATATATTATATATAATGTATATATATATATATATATATATATATATATATATACTATATGTATATATATATATATATATATATATATATATATATATATATATATATATATATATATAAAAATTCATAGGCGATAATTTATACTCTAACTTGGCGAGTGCATTGTTACACGGTAGTAAATTGAATAAAACTCAAGTATTGAGTATATATAGGGCTCGCATACAATTGTGTATTTTATTTTAACGTGGTTACTTCAATGCAAGCGTTGAAGTGACAAATAGAAGTTGACATTTGCAGTACATGAATGAGAAGAAGTTGACTGAGTACAAAGTTGAAATTGATTTTCATCACGCTCTCTGTCACCCAACTAAAGTAAAGACGAGTTGGAACTGCTACCACCTTTTCTCCTTTTCTCCCCTCTCAACCGGCCTCCCTTTTCCCCTGACACGAGGGCGGCAGGAAGGGAAAGTGTGAAATATACTTATATATATATATGTAAGTGTTTACATAATAAAAATATGGAATGTTAGTCCATATATATAAAAGATTGCTTGCAGGAATGTGATCAGACTAGAGACGCTAAAGATGACGTATACAATAAGTATAGGTAGGCTAAGTTGACATGCCGTCATCTGTGGTCATTCATTTGTTTTGAAACAAGTCCAAGCTCCCTGCTTGCGACAACTACGGCCTACGTGATCTGTAGCGTGTCTCATTTTGATTGTGTGTTCGTATGAAACTATGTCATCTGATAGTATGTTCATATGTTCGAACTACTGTCTGTTCCTTCATAACTTGTAACAGAGATGGTAGACAGGCAGAACAGAGTTAGCTATCGTTATTAGAAGACCTGCTACCTCTTTACTAAGCTTTATCATGTAGAGGAATTAGGATTAGCCATCATCATTGGCAGAAGCGATCAAGCTATCGTCATAGAAGACTTGTACAATCATATCTGATCTTCAGCATGTAAAACTTCAAGAATATATCTATTTTTATACTTAGTGTTTTCTACAAGAACCTCACCGAACCATGAGTTTAACACATCGTCGTAAAGATAATACCGACTTCGTAAGTGATCTACAAAACCCCAAGACACCCATTGAAGATGGAAAGTGCAATACCAACCGACTTAGCGTATAGATTATTGCTAGTCTAACATTACCTCATAGGGCTTCCTTATAATACAGGCACAAGCCCTAATATTGGTGGCAGCGACCAGAAGAAACTCTACAACGTCCTACGAAGAAAAAACAGAATAATAAATAAATCATGAAGTCAACGACGACGAAAGCAGCAGATTCTTCAAGCAACCTAGTATCATCATTAGTGAGCGACTTCAGCAAAACAACAAGATTCGTCAAGCAACTTAGTATCATCGTTAGTGAATAACTTCAAGAAACAAAAACCGACGTGTCCTTTTTTTCCTACGGCAACGGAAGCTTCGTCTCTCATTAGAATCATCAAGAAAACATCGTTAGTGAGCGCCTTTTCCGGCACTGCAAGAAACAAACCGAACGTGTCTGCAGCATCGGATTTCAAGGGCTCGAATCATCGAAACAACGTGCACGGGGGAAACTGAAGCCAAACAGGTCGTCCGCTAAATAGAGAAGGAGGACCAAGGCCGTGTGTCGTTATCGGAACACCGCGACTTCCCACAAAAGCAAGCTAAGTACAATTTTTTATTCATTTGGAGTAACTTTGAGTGTTTCCTTTGCAGGTCGAATTTCGTTATTCCTGTGGCTGAAGTTACGAGACATTCTTAATCTTACTTTTTTACAGAAATTATCTACATCATTGAGATTTCGCTACTGCGAGTTTTTTTTTTTATCTTTGAGTGTCTGTTTCCAGAAGTTCTACTGAAAATACATAATCATATACTATGTTAATTTTATCATTTTGGGTGATTATTAATCCCTTACGTTGACAAATCATATTAAACAGTGAATATGCGTTTACGCAGTGGACGTCTGTATTTATACAGATGCATGGATAGGGTCGTTAAGCACCGTAGTGATTAGAAAACACACAAAAAACAAGTGGAACACCCGTACAAATCTATATAAATTAGAGGTAACACTATTTCGGGTCTTGACAATAAATGCTCCTTTGCAAGTCCCGATCGCAGTTTTAGCCTTGAGTTTTTTTGTTTAGTTATATAAAATATCGAACCTCAATGACTCAACTTAACTTTAAAAATGTGGCTGGATTGCAAGGAATAACATGTCTGTAAAAAACTTTCATCAGGCTAAATGCGCTGACCAGGATCCCTCACTATTTCAAATTTTAGCAAAGAATGAAGTACAAACAGTTAAGATTGAATGCAGTAGAGATAACTCGTCTTAATTAGTAATCGCTCAGTTCCTAATAGTTCGTCATTCATTGCTTTATACGTAACCAGCAACATAATGCTAAAAAAAACACAATACGTTGCCGATGGTAATAAAGAGAAGGATCCTAATTATTACAAAAAGAAATAGAAACAGCAGCCCGTTCAGAATCAAACAAGCAAACTCGGTGACTGTGTCACCTAGTCAAGCGGTCAAGGTTAGTTAAATCTGCCGAGTTTTCAAAAGCGAAGCAAATTCCACACAATAAGCGACTCTAGC
The DNA here is from genome assembly GCF_015104395.2 of Macrobrachium nipponense. Taxonomy (NCBI): domain Eukaryota; kingdom Metazoa; phylum Arthropoda; class Malacostraca; order Decapoda; family Palaemonidae; genus Macrobrachium; species Macrobrachium nipponense. The sequence goes on along the minus strand of NC_061090.1, from coordinate 71,799,553 downwards.
AGAGTGGGGAAAAGCGATGTTGGTTCATACATACCGATATCTTTTTGAACTAAAAAGGATTTTTCCTATGCATCACACGACAGATCAAGTAATCAGAGCAGGTTCTAGTAATTAATACATTAAGTTATAATAAATACTGGTGGATTAAGCCCGACTGTACGCGCCGTAAAAATTAGAATATCTTATTTATTCCTTTAGTACAATTAATTACCAGTATTTACGGACTCACCGTCTGTTGTTCGAACTTCCCTAATGAGAAGTCCGGATAAGCGAGCATTTACAGATCCTCTATAGTTATAAAAAACATTGATCTGTATCTAGTGTAATTGTAAGATTCATCTAGGGGTATACAAAATATTATCTTACATCCTGCAAAATAAGGCATGTTTATCAAAGGAAAATCTATAAACCTCAAAACATATTAAAATCCGTTTGAACAAAAATGAGACAGTTAATCAAATAATAAACTTTATATAAAGGAACTATACATTTGTCTCATAAATCGTAAACATTGTTCAAATGACCCAACAGAATTCTCCCACAACCACAGTCGACACTTTGCACGCAAAAATCTCGAGAAGCATGCACCCTCGAATGTCTTAGTGCGTGTAAAAAGACTTTGCTGGGAAATGAAATTTTAATCCTTCCCGACACTCTGAAATATAACGATTTCCGCGAACAAGCCCTAAAAGTATACATATCGTGGATACGGAAGTTATAAATATCGCATTTTTTTTATTGTTGCTAATTTTTAATCCCGCCCAATCAGTCGTGGATGAATCTCTCTTATATTCTATCCAAAGTAATATCAATAAAGTCATTCAAGCAGAGGTGATTCAGCAGATTTTTTTTTTTATCTTCTACCTGAATACCAGGAAGTTTCTCCACTAGCGAGTGATCTCTGGGAGAAAAAGGAAAACGGATGTCATTGAAAAACAAAACACGGTCTAAGGACAAACATAAAGCTATTACGTACCTTCGTATAGATTCTCAATGAAATTTTAAAATAGAGATAAATGACGAAGTTGAAAAATGTTAGTAATAGGAGCCATTAGGAAATCAAATAAGCCCATATATAATTTTTCCCTCAAACGTCATGCCATAAAAAGATCGGACTTGGCGTATCTGCGCAGATTACTGTCGCTTAAACAAGGAAACGACTTCCGATAGTTTCCAGTGCGATGTACCGACGACATCTTATCTCTGTTAGGTTAGAATAAATTTTTTTTCACCAACTTGGACTTACTTAAATGCTTTTTACCAGATACCATACCTAAGTGATTGTACTCATACACCGTTTTCAGCACAGGGGACATTATCAATTTTTTACGTATGCCTCCGGCTTACGTTGCGCCCCAATTACAATATAGTGTTTGGAGACTTTTAGGGGATAACCTACATGCCTATATGGATGATCTTGTAATCTTTTCTAATACCTTAGAAGTACATTCACATAAAGTAGAGCTAGTGCTACAGAGACAAAGACAAATAATCTCAGAGTAAAATATATCTAAATGAGAGTTTTTTTAAAACCGAACATGTTTATCTAGGTTTTATGTGTCTGGTCAAGGTCTTAAAAAGTAGTCCATGGTAAGGTGTCGGCGATTCATAACTTTCCGGTACTTATTAACGTAAAAGGGGGATACAGCACTTTTGCGCTTTAGTGGGTATTACAATCGTATGTAAATATGTAACTCTTCAATCATGACAGCTCCTTTAACAGATCTACGAAGAAGAACGTAGATTTATTATGGTCTGAAAAGCATCAACAGGCGTTCGATATCTTAAAAGCGGAAAATGCAGCTTACCTAACTTAAAAAATCCCTGATTTAAATAAGGATTTTTTTTTTTTTATTGCAACAGACGCCTCAGACCAAGGGGTAAGAGGGTATTACTTCAGTAAATGATAAAAACAGTTCTTTCCTATAGTTTTTATTCACGTAAACTAAAAGCCCTCTGAAAGTAAATATGCAGTAATAGCAAGGAAGGGCTAGGTATCTTAAAACTAGTACATTTTAAGTTCATAATCTATGGCTATCCTGATAAAGTCCTTACTGAACATGAGTCCTTTACCGAGTTTTTTCAAAGGCTTTAATCACAGTCCAAAAGGAACTCGGTGACAAATGATCATTCAGGTCTTTGGAGCCAAGATAAGATATCTACCTGGGAAAGCAATTATCATAGCTGACGCATTATCCCGCAATCCCGCACCATACTGCAAAGAACCATTAATTAGACTAAAAGATATAGAAACATCCGTACCTATTGTTAAAACCGTATCTAAACAAGAAAATTCCTTAACCCAAGAGATCGCGAGCATTGAATATCTGGGTCGGAGCGCAGAACTGTTACAAACTGAACAAAGCAAGCGTCAACAGACATAACCCAAACAATAAACACTTCGAACGGAAACAGAGTCAGCAGCAATAAACACCAAAACAATAAACACTTCGAAACGGAAACAGGGTCAGTGGCTAGGCAAAAACAATACACACTTCGAGCAGAAACCCTAAAGCAAAAGTATATTTAAAGTATGTGTATCAGAATAATGTAATCAAATGTAATATTATATGTAGGTCTGTGACGAGGTAAACCCGAAGAACACAGCAGATGACTAACGACCAGGTATTAGTAATAATCTCTTTCATACCAATCGTCATAAACTGTTGCATTCCGTCATCCAGGTTCCCTACTATGTCACAGAAAGCCAAATCACTATTTTACTGGCCTACAATGCTTACAGATATAAAAAAGCACATAACTGATTGTACACGTGTCATGAAGACAAGGGACACACTAAGACACCTGTCAGTTAAGGGCCTATCCTGTGCCAAATCAATCCTTGAAAGAATATATGTAGAATTATTAACAGAATTACGAGTCTGACAGAGGGAATAAACACTTCTTAGTGTTAATAGTTCCTTGACACGTTATATAGAAATAATAGCACTAAAAACAAACACCGCAATTGAGTGCGTTACGAATATTTATGAGTGCTAAATCAGTAAATATGGAATTCAACACATAATAATCGTGACTCGGGTGGTGTAAATCAATAATAATCTCCTTAACACGTGTGAATTCCTTTCCATTAAGAAAACCAATAATATATTTTATCACCCAGAGTCAATCGGTTTGGTAGAATAAGAGATAAATAAAAAAAAAAAAGTGTCAATGTCTTACGAGTTACAACTCGTGATATTGGATCCAAACTGGATTATAGCGGTTCTCGCGGTTTAAATACCTTTATCAGTTATCTTGTATCTATAGAATTAATGCCGCAAGTAGCCTTATACGGTACGCCGCTAGAACACTTTTCCACATATTCAAGCCAACCATTAATTTATCAAAAAAATATATAAAAAAAATATATAAATAAATATATATAAAAAAAAAAAAATAAATATGGATACAAGTGGAGTCAATATAATTACACTCCGTAAGAAGTCGGAAGGGTTACAAATTATAATAAAAAAGGAATCACGATAATATCAATAAGCAAAACGTAACCATTCATAAATCCAAATATATATGCGTAAAGATTTGAACTCTAACTTAACGCTTTAGTAATGACAAATAAGCTAAAAGTTCAAACACATATCCAAAATCTACTGACATATGTCTGTCCCGGTGATTTATATTCGTAGTCAATGAAAAAAAAAAAATTAAATAAATAAATAAATAAATAAACTAATAATAAATAAAATAAATAAAATAAAATAAAAGAGATTTTAAAGTCAGGAAGTCTAGAAGTGAAGATGTTATCTATGGAATAATCCTATATGAATCTTATACAGGGCTAATAATATATATAGAATTTGTATGGAACCTTTTTCATATAGTTTGAATAAGGAATATTTATTTAACATAATGCCAACATGAAACTAATATATTGTTCAATTTTGGTACTGTTTTTTTTTTTTTCAGACATTCTTCTCATGCGGTGGAGAATTAAAAACACTAAAATATCATTTGAAAATACTAAAGTCGTATCTCTTACAGCAAGTAACGTAACTCTTAGCTGGCTGAGAGCAATCTCCTGCCAAGTGACGACGTCATCATTGCCGTATCAGCATTTGTTCCTTTTAACCTCAATAATCTGCTTACACAGGCTTCATCGTGTGTCGTCTCTGCTTGCAAAAGCAGATTGACTGGAGAAAGGAATGCTTAGTTCATGAACTTCATGTGGTTCATAGGTCACATGACAGGCCACATAACATATTCTTATCCGTGTGTGTAAGGCAGTTAGTTAAGGACTTGTAATCATTTTAAAATTAATGAACAATATAAGCAAATAGAATTTCTATAACAACAAAATGAATTAATTTTTTTTTTTCTGAACCTCATAGACATTTAGAAGTATCAAGATATGTATATATGAAATATTTACTTGCAACATTAGCCTATTACAATTCAAGTAAAACATTCATGGGAAAATGTCACATTTTCTTGAAAAACCCAAAGTGTTATATAGAAATTAGTTACATAGTGGGTTTTTTGCGTTGCATCTCCTACCTATTAATAATGTTTTAAAAGTTAACCTCAGAGGATGCGCACGAGAAAATTGAATATGAAACTTTTGTAGGGCACATAGAATCTGATTAATATTCTCTTTGACTCTTATGCTGCCTGGCAATCTTACAAATAGCTCCATTTTCCACTTCTTTGTCTAGTAACTTACTACCAGTAATATCGAATTTTCTTGAGATTCGTATTGATATCTATTTATTTTTTATAATTATGGATATGTTTACGAGTCATCATAGAACCTGGATAGGTTCACTCATTGTTAATGCCATGGATAAAAAGTTTGTACAGCGGACTCTTTTGAATTCCAAAATATCAGCGAATTCATGTGGGTTAAGTCTGGTCTAAATGGCTCTCTTCCCTCCCTGTATTTGGATGTCGTCTGAATTTACTTTGCCCTTGTGACAAGTATAATTTCACTTGCAGGCTGATTAATGGAACCTGGTTACAGTATCCTGCAGTACGAGAGTTTCACATCGCAACTTCAAAAAATCGTTCGTCGCAGCGGACGACTACAGTCAAGTAAAAACCGCCTACAATGTGAAAGGAATTTCATGGACTTCTTCGACCGACACCGTATCTCGTCGTTAATCTCGTTTTAATGCGGAACGCTCCGGCGGCTGTCGGAATCGACTACAAAAAGGGACATACTTCCGACAATTACGACCCGAAGGATATTCAACTCTACTTTGCTGGCGAAGGACTCGTGCTGGGGATGTTTTTTTATTCATCGCGAACGTAATCGTGTAGCTTAGGATGCAGAGAATAAGTATGAGCGCAAAAATAGAACGTTGGACCCGCCCAGGCAAATTTTCCCCTTGTTTTAACCATTGAAAAAGGCCGTTTCAATTGGCTATAGGTGGTTGTCTGGAACTGTGTAATGGACGAAAAGTTGTTCGAAAGCTAGTTAAAAGTGAAGTAGTATAACCTCGGTCATGATCCTATATATATTAAGTGTCATGTATCCTATATATATAAAAGTATCATATCCATATCTATAAATGATCATAAATAACAGAATCGAAATATATTTTTTGCGTGTACGCACTAGGAATCATATATAATTGATCATAAATAACAGAGTCGAAATATATCTTTGCGTGTACGCAATAGGAATCTCTTATATAAATGATCATAAATAACAGAATCTAAATATATTTTTGCGTGTACGCAATAGGAATCTATTTAAAGTGCACATACTATTAATCATAATTTTATGAATCCATATACATATGTATAAACAAATCAGGTAGCCTATAATCAATCTGTTACCTTTTATCATACCAATATCTGCAGTTATTTATGAGTTAGTATATGAATTAATGAATCAGATATATAACAGTTAGCATAAAAATCAACGAATCAATCAGCATAAACATTAATAATGTTATCAATTCATATATGAAATTTTTTTTATCAGTTAAAAAGTTAAAATATGATTTTATCATGTTAATCTTCATTCTATGCAATTATCAGAGTACATTAGTATTTTCTGTAGCATATGTATCTTAATGAGATGAAGTGAAAAAACAAAAAACTGTATCATATATCCGTGATCACTATTATTTACCAATATCATTGTTTTATATTTTATTACTTGAATCAATTCATGTACACCATGAATTTTTATTTACTTATATATATATATATATTCACATAGTGTCTGTATCACACTCCTAATAAGTCAAATGCAAGTCAAGTTTGAGTAATATTCAGTGGTTGGTTTTGGTAGCTGACCGAGCTGATGTAAGTGTTTACATAATAAAAATATGGAATGTTAGTCCATATATATAAAAGATTGCTTGCAGGAATGTGATCAGACTAGAGACGCTAAAGATGACGTATACAATAAGTATGTAGGCTAAGTTGACATGCCGTCATCTGTGGTCATTCATTTGTTTTGAAACAGTCCAAGCTCCCTGCTTGAGACAACTACGGCCTACGTGATCTGTAGCGTGTCTCATTTTGATTGTGTGTTCGTATGAAACTATGTCATCTGATAGTATGTTCATATGTTCGAACTACTGTCTGTTCCTTCATAAACTTGTAACAGAGATGGTAGACAGGCAGAACAGAGTTAGCTATCGTTATTAGAAGACCTGTACCTCTTTACCTAAGCTTTATCATGTAGAGGAATAGGATTAGCCATCATCATTGGCAGAAGCGATCAAGCTATCGTCATAGACTTGTACAATCATATCTGATCTTCAGCATGTAAAACTTCAAGAATATATCTATTTTATACTTAGTGTTTTCTACAAGAACCTCACCGAACCATGAGTTTAACACATCGTCGTAAAGATAATACCGACTTCGTAAGTGATCTACAAAACCCCAGACACTCCATTGAAGATGGAAGTGCAATACCAACCGACTTAGCGTATAGATTATCGCTAGTCTAACATTACCTCATAGGGCGCCTTATCATACAAGGCACAAGCCCTAATATATATATATATATATATATATATATATATATATGTATATATATATATATATATATATATATATATATGACTTCGTTCGTACATACGTCAGGTCTTTATCTTTTATTTATTTAAAATCAAATATCTGTATATATATATATATATATATATATATATATAATATATATATATATATATTGTGTTTGTGTGTATAATCTTTATACTATACTTCTTATCCAGAAGATGAGCCCTATGCATATAGAACCCACCCCACCACAGGAGCTACTGACTTGAAATTGAAGGTTCCAAGGAATATGGTGTTCATTAGAAAGTAGGTACAGAAGATAATGGGAACTAGAGACAGAAGAGATCACTACAACAACAAACAACAACAACAACAACAACAACAACAACAACAATAATAATAATAATAATAATAATAATAATAATAATAATATGAACTCTTGTTTCTTTCACAATTTCCTCGCAAAAAAAGCGACTTGATAAACGAAAAATTTCCAGTTGATGGTCCGGCCTTCCCTCAGCTCGGCAGAGTTCAATATCAGGAGGTAATATCCTCCCTCAAATTTATGGCGGGATTTCCAATCGACAGCACTTCCGATGTGCGCCACATTTCTCTGACTTCAGGACCGGTAAAGAGGAGGAGCTCTGTCAAGGCAGGAAGAAGTTCTCCAGACTTTGGATTCGAATTCTTCATCTTAGCAAACTGATGTCTCTTTCCTTGGTTGAAGAATGAAGCTGACACTGATTTTAGCAATTTTCTCCCGTAAGGGGTAGTGCATCATTGCACCTCACAAGCGGTGTACTGTAGGCATTACGTAAGGGATCTTTGCAGCGTCTCTTCGGCCACCAAGCTGGAGCCCCTATCATTCGTTTACTGTACCTCCTTCATATTCTCTTCTTCCATCTTACTTTCCTTAGCCATCTCCTAACAATTGTTTCATAGTGCAATTGCTTTGAGGTTTTCCTCCTGTCACACATTTCAAACCTTCTTATTGTCAGTTTCCGTTTTCAGCTCTGAATGGCCTCATAGGTCCAGCGCTTGGCCTTGACCTAAATTCTTTGTTCCATTTCCAGTCAGCTGTAGTAGTCATTTGTTCTTGAGAGCATTCTCTATGAATTTTGCTGTGACGTTAAAACAAGGAAGATGAAATACGACTCATGCCCCTTAGTGCTTAGGAGAATTTATGAATCATAAAACATATGAATTTCAGTTTTAAAAAAGTAATAAGAGGAATTATACAGATTAAGATAGAGCGTAAAAATAAAATCCTGCAATTAAAACGAACGAAACTTCAGGTATCTCGCTCTCGCAGTTTGTTATGATCAACGATTTATATATTTAATTTTGCTAATCAAGCTTATTTTCATAGCTATTAATGGGATCAGCTGCAAGCTGTCTAGGCGGAATTTCTCTCTCATTTGAAGTAACAGTGTATTTTCCTATTATAGAATCTAAATGAGATTATGTTTTATTTAAATGCATGCGGATAGATTTCTGTGTAAATGTCTGTGTGTTTCTGTCGGGCTTTAACAATGAGCCAGCAATCTTCATAAGTAAGTTTCATTCGGTTTCATAAATAGTCTCTTCCCAACTGGAATTAGTTCAACAAATCAGCAACAATGAGGAGGAAAGAGGGTTGATGCTGAGCGTTAATTAAAGGAATATGAACGATAATTATCGGGATTTTCTCCGTGAACGATGGCTATCAAATGGCGGTAAATATAAAAGGAAGAAAGAGACGCAGTGTATCATTACGCTCCTCTGTCTAATTTGTGGTTATGCCCTGGGTCCGGAAGATATGGCCGGGTTTCGCCCCAGAAATTGCTCGACAAATAATGATTTACGACATCCAAACAAAATATGCTATATTTTGGATGTAGATTTCAATTAATTACTAATGGTTTATAATTAAATCGCATAATTATGATTTCAACTCAATGTAAGGTGTGAATAATTCAAATCCCATTGGGCTTTGTTAGTTTTTATTTATTCACCATTTAGGTTAAAACTCGCGAATGTATTCAAAATCATATAATTAAATTATACATAAATGTTGAATCACATGTTGACTGCAAAGGTACACAATCTTCTAAGGTAACTTGTGTTTTAGGTGACGTGGCTCTTCATAGCAGAATCTGAAATTGTTCAAACCACTGATTGAAGATATTTTGGATAAACTGTACAAAAATGGAACCACGTACAGAATCCCGTGTAAGGTTAGTGCCGTCAGTACACCTCACACGGTGCACTGCAGGCATTATTTAAGGTTCTTTACAGCGTCCACTTGGCCCCTAGCTGCAGCCCCTTTCATTCCTTTCACTGTACCTCCGTTCATATTCTTTCTTCCGTCTTACTTTCCTCAGGCCTCTCCTTGCATTTGTTTCATACCACAACTGCTTCAGGTTTTCCTCCTTATTACTCTCAGTTTCCCTTTCAGCGCTGAATGACCTCATGGGTCCCAGCGCTTGGCCTTTGACCTAAAGAGCTAAACTTTAATATTCTATTCCATTCATCACAAAAATATTCCAAAGAGAATTGCCTTCAGTTCCTCCAACTTAGAGTTCTGCTGTTGGACAAATACAGCAACCGAGACTATGCGTTTACATATGAGTCAATTCTGAAATCGGCTTTACACTGAATTTTAACCTCTTTCGTGGCGTTGTATTCTTCTTCTTTGAACAGTGTAGGCTTCAGAAAAGATTTTTTCTGTGGAATATCCTGTAAAGCGCATTCCCCCATTTGTTGTTGATTTCGTAAGCAACTTCACCATACCTTTCTTCAACTCTGAATGTCTATAATTCGCACTCATAAAGTAAATAAATAAAAAAACAGAACGACAAAATGAAGAAATCTGCATAAATGTGACAATGGAGAGATTAGTAATAATAACTCTTGATGAGAGTTCAAAAAGCTGAAAACAGGATAACAAAAATATTTCTAGAGAAAGATTCAGTCGGCATAACTTTTCTTTCCCGAATTTTATTTTCCCTTTCCTCTCGGGGGACAGGAAGGAACACTGGTGGTGGGGGACGGGAGGAGGGGCGGTGTGGTTTTGGGAGGTGGGACAGTTTTCTTTTGCGGAATCAAAAGATCTTACTGCTTGACTTTGCTTATGAAATTTGGAGGCGCGCTTTTAGTGCAGCCGAGCCCACGAAGTCATGCATTTAGAGAGAGAGAGAGAGAAGCAGTATAATTTAATCTATAGATATATATATATATATATATATATATATATATATATATATATATATATCTATATATATATATATACTATATATATATATATATATATATATATATATATATATATAAGCGAATACCACGGGAAAATGATAGTCAGAAATCCAAGCGCTTTCGTCTTTATTCAGACATCGTCAAGGAGCTACTAAAGTACAATTGGAGAGGAAGGCCTCAGGTACAAACAAGATCAGGAATACCAGATGGTTAATTATCAAAAGGGTAAAAATTAAATAAAAGGGATATCAGGATTATCGGATATCACACGGTCACAAACTTACAGATTCTGACCCTAAACGAAAGAAATTACAAAGTATCTTTACAGTCCAAAACATGTAAAAACTGAATATATTAATTTTGTTGCTTATATTTATCTACAACTTTTTTCATTATGAAAGCATCAAGTTTAAATAAACCAAGACTTAAATTTAGAACATTTCTATCATTTGATTTGATAAAACAAGATTCAATGATATTCCTTTTAACTGTGTCATTACATGGGACTAAGGCTCTTGCTTGACTCCAGTTAATAGGATGGTCTAAATCTCTCATATGTACAAATAATGCATTCGATATTTGCCCAGTTCTCACAGAATATTGATGTTGCTTGAGAAGCTGTGAAAGAGATATGTCGGCTGTCCGTAATAGACTTTATCACACTTTTTGCAAGGTGAATTTCATATATGCAGCCTGGAAGATCTTTAGGAGAATTTTTGATTACTAAACTCTTGACATTAATATTACTGAAAACAACATTTATGTTAAAAAGCTTTAAAATTCTAGGAATATCTAAAAACCTTTAATAAACAAATTAAATCCATTTTGAAGGGCTTGGACCATTTAATTAAACAGTTTACACCGCAATGCGCCTCCCTACCTTACATGTATGGTTTAGTCAATACACATAAAATCAATAACCCTATCAGACCAATCATTAGTTCAGTGGGCTCAGTTACGTATAATTTATCTAAATGGCTTGTAAAAATTCTTACTACCTTTGGTAGGAATATTTATAACACGAATGTTAAAAACAATGTTGATTTTATAAACAAATTGATAGTTTAAATTTTTGAATTATGATTTTAATATTGTTAGTTTTGATGTTGTCTCTTTATTTACAAAAGTGCCTGTAGATGACTTACTTGAATATTTGGAAGAGGAATTAGAGCGTCATGAACATTCCTTAAGTGTAGCAAATCTCATTAGTCTCATAAGGTTATGTATCAAAGATAGTAAATTTTGTTTCAATGGGGGATTTTTTGTACAAAAGTTTGGCATGGCTATGGGTAATCCCTTATCTCCTGTCCTTAGCAATATTTACATGGAATTTTTTGAGACAAAACTCTTACCAAGAATTTTGCCCCAAAAAGTTATTTGGTTTAGGTACGTGGATGATATCTTCTGTATTTGGCCAGTTCACAAAAACCTCCAGGAATTCCTTAATAATCTCAATAATTAGTCCCTTCTATAAAATTACTGTAGAGGAAGAAAGAAATTGTAATTTGAATTTTCTTGATGTAACCATCCATAGAAATGATAGAAATTTCACCTTTTCAGTCTTTCGAAATCAACTAATATTGCCTCTTTTGTTCATTACTACTCCAATCATCATCAAAATGTTAAATTCTCTGTTTTTTCTGGGATGTTCCTAAGGGCTTTACGTGTCTGTAGCCCGCAGTTTATTGACGCTGAAATTAAAACTATTTATGATATTGCATTGAAACTTAAATACCCAAGGACTTTTGTAGATGTGGCATGGAAAAGAGCTAGAAAAAAAACGTTTTATTCAACTAATGACAAACTTGAATTTAGTAAGCATAAACATTCTAAAATTACCTTATGATGAAATTGTTTTTTAGATATTCTTAGAGAATTTTAAAGCTTTTTAACATAAATGTTGTTTTCAGTAATATTAATGTCAAGAGTTTAGTAATCAAAAATTCTCCTTAAGATCTTCCAGGCTGCATATAGAAATTCCTTGCAAAAAGTGTGATAAAGTCTATTACGGACAGACCGGCAAACTCTCTTTCACAGCGTCTCAAGCAACATCAATATTCTGTGAGAACTGGGCAAATATCGAATGCATTATTTGTACATATGAGAGATTGAGACCATCCTATTACCTGGAGTCAAGCAAGAGCCTTAGTCCCATGTAATGACACAGTTTAAAAGGTATATCATTGAATCTTGTTTTATCAAATCAAATAATAGAAATGTTCTAATTTAAGTCTTGGTTTATTTTAAACTTGATGCTTTCATAATGAAAAACTTTGTAGATAAATATAAGCAACAAAATTAATACATTGACAGTTTTTACATGTTTTGGACTGTAAAGATACTTTGTAATTTCGTTTAGGGTCAGAATCTGTTTAAGTTTGTGACCGTGTGATATCCGATAATCCTGGATTATCCCTTTTAATTTTTACCCTTTTGATAATTAACCATCTGGTATTACTGATCTGTTTGTACCTGAGGCCTTCCTCTCCAAATTGGTACTTTAGTAGCTCCATTGACGATGTCTGAATAAAGACGAAAGCGCTTGGATTTCTGACTATCATTTTCCCGTGGTATTCGCTTATTTATGAAGTCACGTGCATCTACTGTGAGTTTTTAAGCATATATATATATATATATATATATATAGATATATATATATACATATATATATATATATATATATATATATATATATATATGACCTGATCTCGGTCATTTGTGGGTTCGGGATATGAAGGAAAAAACAGGAGAGAGATAAGTTCACGTGCATGCAATGGAGGTCATGCAAAAATAATAATCGAGGGAACGTTTAACACAGGTGTATTCTTCTTAGCTACACAGGTGGCCTTTAACTGTAAACATTGCGTTAACTATGCTAGTGCACAAACGGACGGCAGGTTAGACTGTTATTGACACTCATGGTGATACACATCTTTGTGTGGCGGCCGACGGGAATGGGACTGCGGCACTGGGCACTCGTCTCGACCCAGCCTGTATGGGACCCGCTAACGAACTGATCTGACCGCTGGTGCGGCCTGTTTCAAATGCCCCCTTTCAGATGGCATCGTTATGCAAGAAGCTGATTGGTTATTCTGGCTCCTAAGACACAAGGGCCAATCAAGAAGGGATATAGAAATACGTGGCACTCTTTTGAACTGCCTAAGCCACGCCAACTTGTAACGTCTTTAGCGGTTGACTTGCTTTGTCACACATACACACAGTATCACTTATAACGGTTTCACGGGACTTCAGACTATCACGGAAAAGGCATATTCAAAACTGTATCGAATCAGCTCATCACTCCCTCCCCAGTTCTTGCGTCCCGCAAGACATACACTGATCTTATGATTTGCGCATTGTTGTTCTTCTTTGAGTGCCACACCGCCTTTAAGTGCCGTACCGTCCAGTTTGTGCAAAATTTAGAACTATTAGGGTAGGGCCATTTGGCGTGTTACAAACACAAGTTACAACAAATGAATCTCACGCCTCACAATGTGTCATACAAAAAAACAAATTTAGGTTCACAGCCAATAATATTAATAAGAAAATGGATAGTCACAGCTCTAGCTCAAAATAGCTAAATTCATAAACAAAAATTCACATAACATGAGTCAAAAATGAAACATTACTCATAAGAGATTTGGTAAAAGTATACGAAAACTTAAATGAGTTCCTTCTGCAACACAATCAAAACAAAAAAAAAATCAAAATTCAAAGATTACACACACAAAATAACTTTTCTTTTCTTTCAAAATAATCTCATATTCCCACATCATCGATGGAAGATCATAAATTTCTGACAAAGTATAAACACCATTGACAATGATATGAAATTTTGGACACAGCATAATTGGCATCAATAGAGATGGACAAAAATTAGATACATTGCAGTAAGATGTTTAACACGACTTGAAATGCAATAAAAAATAATAATGCAATAAAAAACAATACAACTATGAATACATAGACTCACTCATTAATATATCCTTGGAACTGTAACAAAATGTTTAGAAAATTAGACACAAATTTCTCAGCAATAACTGACATGAAACAAAAGTGCATAAGCATGTTTTTATGATATTCTCTGTTCACGTTGTGACGGACACATTTATTCATGACTCGCGCTGGTATGCTACGCAAGGCACCTACGCACACTTACAATTACGTGGATGGTTTGCTTTATCGAAGATGGAGGAACGGTGGCACAACAAGTTACTAATTTTTTCTCTCTCTTTTTCTATGAAGAATTTATCTCGTGCATTTCAGAAAAATGAGACTTGTCAGTCAACTCCCTTACACGCTAGCAAACCCACACACACCCATCACATGCACACTCCCAGGGCACTTACTCAACGTTCACACAACAGCTGACTCACTCGCCTCTGTTTTCTGTGCGACTCACCCACAGGTGTAACTGAAACATTTAACTGTATGTGTCGCAGTTCCTCTCTCTTTGGCTCGTGCTTTACAGTATACTCTTGGGAAGATCTTCTGCTACTCTCATTGCTTTTTTTTTATATGATCAATCCCCACAATGCAAACTCTAACAGTTGTGTGATCCTACGATCTTGTTGAGAAACTAACATTCTTAAGGGCATATCTATATCAGGGATAAAAATACAATTTGTTCTTACTTTCATCATCAAATTTAAAAATTACTTCTCTTTCCCAATGAAAATCAGACTACTCTTTCAACAAACATACCAGTCTCGTTACTTTACTCAAACAGACTCTAATGAATTTACGTTAATAATTCTGCCTTTAAATCTTAACTGCAATTCTTCGATGGGGACAAATGGAATGTATTGTCGCTCGTGATACTTTAACTATAATCAGAACACGGCCTAAGAGAACCATCCTTTTTTTCTCTTATTTTTTTTACACACTTTTTTTTCTAATGTTACTCTCTAGAATTTCCCTATCTGCATTTCCCTAACACAACATGCTATTGATTACGCTACTAAAGGCTACCCAACTCGTTCATTGTGCAGTCGAACTAATATTAATATTACTATCAGTGACAACTTTTATCAATCACGACGGCTTCTAGGCGGGGCAGGGTCTCCCACCTCCGGGGGTGTGAAGGGTATCCTCTCATCACATCCCCATAGTATCCCAAGACACTATCCTGTAGTACTCTCCCTCTCTGCCATACGGTTGAGATGTTCCCGTTTTCTATGCAATTTGCTCACAGGTCAGCAACTTGAACTATTAGTGCCAGCAGCGGTGTCGGCGATCGCTACTGATGCTATTAGTTTGCTTGTATCTTCTTCACATCGAGCCTGGATTCTCTCACTGGGTTGCTGGCTGTCATCTGACGTCTATCAGCTATTCCTTATTCTAACATCGCTTCATCCTATCCCTACCTTAGGCAGGTATCGTGACTTCCTTCACGGGTCGAGGTTGGTAAGGGAACTTCTGCACTATTCACCTTTTTAATACCATCCCTCTACTCTTCAATAGGTCGCGATCAGAAGTAGGAGTGGACTTTCCCCTTCCCACGGAGTCACAGGGGAGAGGCTCTGGTCGACCTCTGTCTGTCCCAGCATTCTTGACTCTTGGGTGGGCAGGTTGTCTTCTACTTCTCAGAGGTTGAGGATTGGTATCCCTTCCCTCACAACAAGACAACAAGGCGTCCCTTGTTCCCGGGCACTACATAACAGCAGTCCCGCACTGCTCTGGGGATAACCAGGGGTACCATCCCGGCATTACCTCCATGCCATCTCCGGCTACTGCCAACTTCCGTCCTTCCTGGTGAGGTTGGACTGCTCGCCATCTCTCCGTTCAGAACACGTTCGTTACTCCTCTATTTGGTCTGCTATACGAGTCGGTTACTTGGGGGATTACGAAGGGTCACGAAGGGTGTTCGGGTGCCACCACCGTCGTTTGAATTTGGTGCTGCAACCGTCGATTTTGAATTCTCCCACACTAGTCTCTGTCTTGAACGGATTTTTCTAATATTTTGTTAATACTTCCGCAGATTCGAATTCTCTCTCGCTCGCTCGTTATCGAATTCGGTCGCGAAACTGTCTATAACAGCGGTAATTTATTAACGATTTCTGCGATCGCACTCTGTCTGTTGGTTAACACTGCGTTTTTCGAAATCGCAGGGTGTGTGATTGTACACTGTCTCTCTGGTTAGCACTGTGCATTTCGAAATTCTACGATGTGATTGTACACTGTCTTTCTGTTTAGCACTATGCATTCCGAAATCATACGGTGTGATTGTACACTGTCTTTCTGTTTAGCACTATGCATTTCGAAATCGTATGGTGTGATTGTACACTGTCTTTCTGGTTAGCACTGTGCCTTTCCTCTTGATGGCCATAACAAACAAATGGAGCTGAATGACAGACCCTTCATTTCGTCTGGGAAATGCCGGAGACAAATTATGTGTTGAACGACAACAACAAAAAAATACTGAGGCTTGCTATCTGGTGTTAGATAATTGAAGGGTGGATGATCAACCTACCAATTTGCAGCCCTCTAGCCTCAACTGTTTTTAAGATCTGAGGGCGGACGGACAGACAAACCTGTCACAACAGTTTTCTTTAACAGAAAACTAAAACTGATTTTATAATCAAAGACTATGAATATATCTTGACTCTAAAATGACGCTTCCTCCCGAGATATGAGGGATAACCGCTGAAAAGCGAAAGCATTGCGTAAGACAGAAGCGACGAGATTCCAGATTAATGATTTTCCTTCAGTCTGACAAACCCCTTCTTCGTTAACTCCAATCATCGATGGGATGTATAAAAATGAGTGCTTGCTGTTCTTTACAAAGAAATTAGCTCGAGCAATAAATATTTTATAATAGCTGTACTTTTACGATTCGGACAAAGATTATTCAGTGATAAGTTACGTTAATTCCTTAGCTTTATGCTTCTCTCAAAAGTGAATACATTTCATGTGTTCACCGAGGGAAATTGGCATTTTATTACTGAATCAGGATGACTGAAAATTTAAACATTCACAAAATTGCCAGCTGAGAAGATGGGAGTGAAATGCAGTGCATATGAATATGCAGAGCTCACTAGGCGTGTAGGCGCCGTGACACCGTATTACTAGCGAAAATATATGGTAGAACATACTCTTTAAAATCCTTCATGGCAAAGCTCAAATCAGGAGTTTCGTAGAAGTTAAAGGAAGCCTGTAGTATTCCCCCAAAATTGATAATGTACAGATTCCAGCCTTCCAGGAATATTCCAAGAGTATTAAAGGTATTCCTGGAAGGAATACTCCCCTCCCTTGATCTTATCCACTCAGCGGGGAAAACATTTTCAGCTTCTTATCATATATTCATACCTCTGGTGTCCCAGTCGCGTCATACGTTTTCAAGAAAGAATAGATAATGCACAACATATGCTATTGGTGTGGACGTTTGTATATTTATTTTTTGTGTCGTATGGTATATACGTATATATAT
The DNA here is from genome assembly GCF_015104395.2 of Macrobrachium nipponense. NCBI lineage: Eukaryota > Metazoa > Arthropoda > Malacostraca > Decapoda > Palaemonidae > Macrobrachium > Macrobrachium nipponense. The sequence continues at coordinate 71,781,912 of NC_061090.1, read as the reverse complement.
ATATATATATATATATATATATATATATATATATATATATATATATATATATGTGTGCGTAGTGTATGAATATATATATTATAATATTATTATATATATATATATTATTATATATAATATCTTATATTATATATATATATATATAAATATTCTGTGTGTGTGTGGGTGTTGTGTGTCTGCGTAATAAGTTTAATGTGTGTGTATAATATATATACATTTTTACAGTATATTGTAGATACGATATTGAATCGACAAGAATTGGGACAAATTTCCCTCCTTTGATGATATTCAAGACACTGTTTTCTCCTTATCAACGTTTTCTCACTGTGAATCTTTGCCTGGCTCTGCGTGGCATCGAAGTTACGCAGTTTAACGATAATTGTACTGGCACAATCTTTCGTTAAAATATTAGGTGTGTATTTCATCCATATCTCTTTTGTGCTGCTCATTGTTTTCATTTTCACAGTAAGTGGTGTGCTGTATATACAAATGCATATACAACATATGCATTTGCAACATATGGATATCTGTTTGAAAAGTGCAAAAGAAATATTTCCTGAAAAAGAAGCAACATAGTAATCAATTATGCTAAAAATAAAAATAAACCTGAGGTGGCAGATGTTATCTCTAAGAACAAATAAATTAGCAAGTCGAGAAATCTTTTGTAGAAAATAGATAATAGAGCAATCAATTTCCCTGCAAAAAAAATAGATCAGAAGTTGGCAGACAAATATGTCACGAAATCAAGAAATATGTTATAAAAAAAATAATAGAACAATCAATTTCCCTACAAATAGAAAACCTCTGGTGTTGACAGATGTTATCTCTAAGAACAAATCTAAGAGGAGATGAAGAAATCTGCTACAAACTCTTTCTGAGAAGGACAGACAACTCCAGTGTTTCCACAACAGTTCGGGAAACGAGGTTATAAAAGATTTCCTCCCAGAAAACTTCGATCACATTTTATCTCTGCCCCAATAAGGCCGGAAAGGTGATATGTCCTAGTCAGCAGGAAACCAATTGGATCTCAAACTTTTCTAAATTGCCTCTGGCTTCTTGTCGATGTTTTCGGGAGGATTTATAATCCCGGGGCTTAAAAGGAGAGCAGTTTTCTATGCGATCTCTTACGCCTTTGAAGTTGCGGGGATTCTGTTCCGATGACTTTCGATCATAAAGCGTTCTCTTTTTACTCTTATTGTGCCTTGTTTACGGCATTGTAAGGAGGGATTTTGCTCTTATAATGATTCGATTTCTTTAAAAATTTCCCGATATTATTATTATTATTATTATTATTATTATTATTATTATTATCATTAAACAATCTACAATCATATAATAAAAAATTTATTTCTATGTAAAAATAGGACAAAGACTTTAGAACCCCTGAACGGTGTTGCTCATCAGTGTAATGTTGAAATGTAAATTATTATTATTATTATTATTATTATTATTATTATTATTATTATTATTATTATTATTATTATTATTATTATTATTATTGTTGATTGTTGTTGTTGTTGTTGTTGTTGTTGTTATTATTATTATTATTAAAAACACGCATAGTAGCATGGGTCTTGAAATAGTGAAACACATTCACAGTTTTTTTTTTAAATATATTTGTATCCATACATAACTGCGGATTTTTTCTCTATTATTATTATTATTATTATTATTATTATTATTATTATTATTATTATTATTATTATTATTATTATTATTCGAAGGTGGACCGAATTCATATTGCACAAGCCCCCACTTATTAGCCATTGACTGGATATTCAAGTTTGCAAAGAATGTAATGGTGTTCATGTGAAAGAAGTAGCAGAAGGTAACAAGAAATACAGAAAGGAAAAAGTAAATAAAAAAAGAATATTAAACACATATTTAAGAATTTAAAATAATGAAATTCAAGGAGAATTGTTGGTAGAAGGGACACGAGTGATTGTCTAGATTCGCAAACCTGGAAAGATTCCCCAAGAAATTTTATTGCAGTCGGTTCATGATAGCAAAGAAGATATGAATCTATTTCACAACAAGAACATAATTGCTAGCCAAATTGAACTTTCGTTGATACGAAGAAAAGACTGGGAAAAATATATCAAAAGTTATCCTAAGAGTGTCAAAAATATTTCTAAACGATATGATCACTGGAGTGGAAAAGAATAGGTCGACTTTTGCACATGACCAAATGTTTAAAATTGTGCCTAAGAGAAGCCTTCCAAAAGCTATCACAACTAACGCACTCTACTGAATTGTAACAGAGTTCAGATACAGAGCATCGATAACCCTCATAAATGATAATGTAACTCATAAACCACGTCCATACGGATGAGAGAAAGAGCCCATCAATCTGGTTTTAGTGCCATTTTTCACGAATCCCAGCTGAGAAAGAGTTCCTCGTCCATTTAGACGGCAGTCATCGTTATGATAATCCATCACATTGGCCAATAACATCTGCCAATGAGGAAAAGTAACAGTGAATATTGGTATTATGCCCAATATCATAATTCTAAACCGTTATAGAATTAATAAGTAAAAATCAACAGTTATATATATCAGAAAGGCTGTATTTAGCAAAATAAAAAATTACAAAAATGATCTTGAGTTGGGTGAAACAGATCCGTCGTGCAAATAGTCAAAAGCGCCGTGTTTTAATCATTTTTGCCTTTTGATAAATACAGCCGTACTCATATACATAACTGTAACTGTAGGATTTTAACTTAGGACTTCCGGTCACACTGTAGTTATGCAACCTAAGTGATATTTACTCTGAGAAGGAGGTTGAGATAAGGATTTTATTTTTATTATCAAACGTGTGAGTTCCCGTCCCCCACCACCAGTGTTTTCCTTCCTGTCCCCGGAGAGGAAGGGGAAAATGAAATTCGGGAAAGAAAAGTTCGGCCGACTGAATCTTTCTCTAGAATATTTTGTTATCCTGTTTTCAGCTTTTTGAACTCTCATCAAGAGTTATTATTACTAAGCTCTCCATTGTCACATTTATGCAGATTTCTTCATTTTGTCGTTCTGTTTCTTTATTTATTTTACTTTATGAGTGCGAATTATAGACATTCAGAGTTGAGGAAAGGTGGTATGGTGAAGTTGCTTACGAAATAAACAACAAAATGGGGAATGCGCTTTACAGGATATTCCACAGAAAAATCTTTTCTGAAGCCTACACTGTTCAAAGAAGAAGAATACAACGCCACGAAAGAGGTTTAAAATTCAGTGTAAAGCCGATTTCAGAATTGACATCATATGTAACGCATAGTCTCGGTTGCTGTATTTGTCCAACAGCAGAACTCTAAGTTGGAGGAACTGAAGGCTATCTCTTGGAATAATTTTTGTGAATATTAAAGTTTAGCTCTTTATGTCAAAAAAGAAGGCCAAGCGTGGGACCCATGATGTCATCAGCGCTGAAAGGGAAACTGAGAGTAATAAGGAGGAAAACCTGAAGCAGTTGTGGTATGAAACAAATGCAAGGAGAGGCCTGAGGAAAGTAAGACGGAAGAAAGATAATATGAACGGAGGTACAGTGAAAGGAATGAAAGGTGCTGCAGCTAGGGGCCAAGTGGACGCTGTAAAGAACCTTAAATAATGCCTGCAGTGCACCGTGTGAGGTGTACTGACGGCACTAACCTTACACGGGATTCTGTACGTGGTTCCATTTTGTACAGTTTATCAAAATATCTTCAATCAGTGGTTTGAACAATTTCAGATTCTGCTATGAAGAGCCACGTCAACCTCCACAAGTTACCTTAGAAGATTGTGTACCTTTGCAGTCAACATGTGATTCAACATTTATGTATAATTTAATTATATGATTTTGAATACATTCGCGAGTTTTAACCTAAATGGAGAATAAAGACTAACAAAGCCCAATGGGATTTGAATTATTCACACCTTACATTGAGTTGAAATCATAATTATGCGATTTGATTATAAACCATTAGTAATTAATTGAAATCTACATCCAAAATATAACATATTTTGTTTGGATGCCGTAAATCATTATTTGTCGAGCAATTTCTGGGGCGAAACCCGGCCATATCTTCCGGACCCAGGGCATAACCACAAATTAGACAGAGGAGCGTAATGACACACTGCGTCTCTTTCTCCCCTTTATATTTACCGCCATTTGATAGCCATCGTTCACGGAGAAAAATACCCGAGTTAATTATCGTTCATATCCTTTAATTAATTTTCGACTCAGCATCAACCCTCTTTCCTCCTCATTGTTGCCTGATTTGCTGAACTAATTCCAGGTTGGGAAGAGACTATTTATGAAACAGAATGAAACTTACTTATGAAGATTGCTGGCTCATTGTTAAAGCCCGACAGAAACACACAGACATTTACACAGAAATCTATCCGCATGCATTTAAATAAAACATAATCTCATTTAGATTCTATAATAGGAAAAATACACTGTTACTTCAAATGAGAGAGGAAATTCCGCCTCAGACAGCTTGCAGCTTGATCCCATTAATAGCTATTGAAAATAAGCTTGTGGATTTGCAAAATTAATTATATAAATCGTTGATCATAACAAACTGCGGAGAGCAGAGTACCTGAAGTCTCGTTCGTTTTTAATTGCAGGATTTTAGTTTTACGCTCTATCTTATCTGTATAATTCTCTTATTACTTTTTTAAAACTGAAATTCATATTTTTTATGATTCAGAAATTCCCCTAAGCACTAAGGGGCATGAGTCGTATTTCATCTTCCTTGTTTTAACGTCACAGCAAAATTCATAGAGAATGCTCTCAAGAACAAATGACTACTACAGCTGACTGGAAATGGAATAAAGAATTTAGGTCAAAGGCCAAGCGCTGGGACCTATGAGGCCATTCAAAGCTGAAACGGAAACTGACAATAAGAAGGTTTGAAATGTGTGACAGGAGGAAAACCTCAAAGCAATTGCACTATGAAACAATTGTTAGGAGATGGCTAAGGAAAGTAAGAAGGAAAAAAGAGAATATGAAAGGAGGTACAGTAAAACGAATGATAGGGGCTGCAGCTTGGTGGCCGAAGAGACGCTACAAAGATCCTTAAGTAATGCCTACAGTACATCGCTTGTGAGGTGCAATGATGGCACTACCCCCTTACGGGAGAAAATTGCTAAAATCAGTGTCAGCTTCATTCTTCAACCAAGGAAAGACACATCAGTTTGCTAAGATGAAGAATTCGAATCCAAAAGTCTGGAGAACTCTTCCTGCCTTGACAGAGCTCCTCCTCTTTACCGGTCCTGATGACAGAGAAATGTGGCGCACATCGGAAGAACTGTCGATTGGAAATCCCGCCATAAATTTGAGGGAGGACATTACCTCCTGATATTGAACTTTGCCGAGCTGAGGGAAGGCCGGACCATCAACTGGAAATTTTCGTTTATCAAGTCGCTCTTTTTGCGAGGAAAATTGTGAAAGAAACAAGAGTTATTATTATTATTATTATTATTATTATTATTATTATTATTATTATTATTATTGCTGTTGTTGTTGTTGTAAGTGATCTCTTCTGTCTCTAGTTCCCATTATCTTCTATATATATACAGATATTTGATTTTAAATTAATAAAAGGTAAAGACCTGACGTATATACGAACGAAGTCATATATATATATATATATATATATATATATATATATATATATATATATATATAGTATATATATATATAGTATATTTCACACTTTCCCCTTCCTGCCGCCCTCGTGTCAGGGGAAAAGGGAGGCCGGTTGAGAGGGGAGAAAAGGAGAAAAGGCGGTAGCAGTTACAATCGTCTTTACTTTAGTTGGGTGACAGAGAGCGTGATGAAAATCAATTTCAACTTTGTACTCAGTCACTTCTTCTCATTCATGTACTGCAAATGTCAACTTCTATTTGGTCACTTCAACGCTTGCATTGAAGTAACACGTTAAAATAAAATACACAATTGTATGCGAGCCCTATATATACTCAATACTTGAGTTTTATCAATTCTTACCGTGTGACAAATGCACTCGCCAAGTTAGAGTATAAAATTATCGCCTATGAATATATATATATATATATATATATATATATATATATACACACATTATATATAATATATAAATTACAAGTATTTTCCTCTTATTTTGGCTCATGTCCGGAATTCTTATGAACAAAAATCCCAAGATTTCCCTTCGCTCGAGTGTCAGTATTGTCGAATAAAAGTCACGAAGCTTATTGTAAATATGGCTGATAAAGAGAACAAGTCGTCTGTCCAATATGCTTGTTTCTGTGTGTGTGTGTGTGTGTAATACCAGAGGGAGGGAGACAGAGAGAGAGAGAGAGAGAGAGAGAGCCGAGAGAGAGAGAGGAGAGAGAGAGAGAGAGAGTTTCCCAACAAACGTAAAAATTCAGTCTATATTTAATGGGGAAAGAATGGGTTGAAAATAAAAACTTAAGCATTATACCGTTTTCTTGATTCATGAGTATTTATGATAGTTCATTATGCTATGAACCCTATTCACATGGAACAAGCCCACCACAGAGGCCACTGACTTGAAATTCAAGCTTCCAAAGTATATGGTGCTCATTAGGAAGAAGTAACAGAAGGCAGTGGGAAATACAAACAGCAGAAGAGCTTCGTAATTAAAAACTAAAAAAAGAAAAATGTAAAATAAAATAATACAATTAATAGATAGACAAAAATGTAAGTAAATAAGTAACTGAGAAGACATGTATTGACTGTAGACAAAATAAACCGTACTTAGCTTACATGATCCCTAATTGGGAATTTTGTAGAGGCAGTATCGCCCTTCGGCGCAGCCTTATTAACCATTTTCTGAAGAAGAAGAAGTAAGTTTGTTTTAATCATTCAAACAGCGATAATGAGTGATCTTGGAACTGATCTTTGTACAAAGTCTACCGATAGTCTCAGTTACCTAATTAGGTTAGGATGTGATAATAATCATTTGGATGTGTTTCTTCTCCGTTATCCTTGGGGAGGTAGGGAAGGATAGCGAGAGTTTTCCTAGACCAACACAATCAGGAGTTATGTCATTATCTCAAAATCTATTTAATAATCAAAGAAGTTATATATTACCTCAAAAATTTATTTATTTAGACAATCAGGAAAGTTTTATCATAACTTCAAAATCTATTTAGACATCAATCAAGACTTAAACCATTAGGAACCTCAAAATCACCTTTACATTTCACCGAAAACTAGAGGATGTTTCAAAATAATAACTTGTGATTCTTCTTATGAAATTATGGGGGCGTTTCAGCGGCTTTTTGCTCTTGTGAGAATGAAGTTGTTATTTGAGTTTGAGAGAGAGAGAGAGAGAGAGAGAGAGAGAGAGAGAGAGAGAGAGAGAGAGAGAGAGAGAGAGAGAGAGAGAGAGCGTCCCTCGTTCAACACCTTTTCCTTTTCGTAAAAAAGAAGTTAATCGAGAAGTTATTCCAAGAGATATGAGCAGTGCGAGTTAAAGCCCTGCATACAGTATTCCCCATAGTCAGTCAGGAAGTCCACTTCTTGTTATGGAAGTTCTCTTATGAAACTATTCACTGGCCTTCTGTTTTACTCCTCCTTTATCAGTCCTCGAGGAGGAGGAGGAGGAGGAGGAGGAGGAGGAATCCTAAGAGCGTAGAATGAACTAATTCAGATGATGTCTGCCCATTTCTATCCTTTGTGACTGTTTTTTCTTTCTTTTCGTCTTGACGAAAGCTATAACAATGGATCGCCCTTTATGAGGAACCTCTTTCATAATTTTTTTTTTTTTTTTTAATACAAAACCTCCTTTCGGATAACTCCCACTATCGTCTCATTTCCCCATTTCCCCATTTCCATTTCATTCCCATAGATTGTTACAATACGAAAAACGAGAGTAAAAGTGAAGACGCAGTTTTCAAGGAGAAAGGTTCGTGTCTTCTTATGTCTTTGGAAGAATGAATACCTCTTAATGCAAATGAAGCTCTTTTATGGGTCCTCCGATATTGCTGAGGGAGAAAACCGCTAGTTTTTCGCTTATTTAAATAGATGGACCCCCCTCATTTCTGGTTTTTTACATACTAATGCAAAGAACTGAATTACATCCACTTCCATTGAGATCCGGTACAAGAAACGCCACGACTTAAATCTGTATTTACATTATACATTTTCCCTTTATTCAGTTGAGACTGAAACGCATTCTCGAGAAAATGACTTACCGAGATACCCCACGTTTCAAAATTGAAATAAAATCGAGTTGTTATTTGTATATTTGAAATAAATATTTCATGAACAGATATTGAATAAAAATATGATGTTTAGTGTTGACTGTTTACGGAAATTATTTTTCGAATTATGGTCATATTTTGAAATAATATCGAGATTTTATTTGTATCTTTGAAATAAATATTTCATAAAACCAGTATTCAGTTAGACATATTATGTTTGGTGTTGACTGTTTACGGAAATTATTTTTCGAATTATGGTCATATTCGAATAATGTATGGAAATATGACGATCAAATAATACGAAATACTACAGTACAGTTTTCCTGTGGTTGGGTTCCAAATGAATAGGGTTCATCTTCTGAATAATAATAATAATAATAATAATAATAATAATAATAATAATAATAATAATAATAATAATAATAATAATAATAATAATAATAATATATTGAAAGGAGACCCTCTCTCTAACAGGTGTTATTGAACGATATTGCTGAATTAGCTGCATTCAACGAACTGAATGCAGCTGATGCAGCAATATCTTTCAATAATAATAATAATAATAATAATAATAATAATAATAATAATAATAATAATAATAATAATAATAATAATAATAAAAGCAAAAAAGCTAAAGGAAATGATATACACAAAAGAAGAATTTGAAGTGAAGAAAAGGAGACGACTAGAATGTAAAGGCAGACGAAAAATGATGACTGGAGGGAGATACAGAAAAAGCAAAGAAAAAGGACACTAAAAATGCACCTTGAGGAACTCCAGAGATGTACATGAAAGCTCGACAAAATTTCACAGAGAGCAGGATTGTGTTCATGCGATGGAAATTTTAATAACACTCTCATGCACGTGTCTGTCAGGGCATTATGCCACCGGTCCCCCCTCCCCCCACCCCCCCATACAAACAACGATAATTGCAACGATATGGGTATCGCAAATAACCCTGAGTGGTGTAGGGGGTTCACTGCCCTGCTAAAAGTGGGCGGGGCCAGGCGATCGGACGATTTTAATTCCCAATTTACTTTCGATGTCTCCAGATTATGATGAGAAGGGGCGTTGATCTACTGATACTCATCAGTAGCTCATCAACCCTTGAACTAAACGCCATATACCTTGTGGGCTATATAGAAGACAATGACCTCACCCGATAAAGAACTTGGGGGTGATTACACAGAATTACATAAAGAACACCAGTGCCTTTGGAAAATAAAATCCAAGGATTATAGTGACAAAGGAAAGAGGATTAACGCTGACGTAAATCTACTCGAAAGTTAAAGGAGATGGATGTATCAAGTAGCAGCTAGAGATGATTCCATCTCTACTAAATTAAAGCTTCTTTAAGGCTAAGATAATGAGGTGATCAGAACAAGATCATCACGAAAACAGTGGATGGAAGACCTCGATTTCAGACTGGTCTGAATCAAATCTGAACCGAAGCCAGTGGTCTCCGTGTGTATGGGGCCCCATAGACACATTTCGACAAACAGCGAGAGATGGAAAAGAAGGTTATAGAGGACCACAAGCGAAAAGTCGTCTGACGAACGTATTATTTACGACTGAAACGACATTCACATAACATAAAAGAGACTACAACGCTTTCTATTGAAAAACTTTTTTACGCTGTAGCTTTTCGCGCCAGCCAGAGCTTCGTAGAGACCGAGTTTTCCCTGGGAAAAAACTCCTTTACGTAGTATCTTGACGCGCCATCCAGTGATTTTGCTGCTTTAGGGCAAATTCAATTAAGAATCCTGAGTCTCTAACGCAGTAGATTAATTGCTATTGGTCTTTCCATGTCGCTGTCATTAATACCCCTCTACTACCTTAACTATTCGTTTCCGCCGCTAAACGTTCGGGGCCAATCATTGGACGGGGCGAGCAATTAAAACTATTCTGCTGGTTTTTTCTTCGAGTGAAATGCTTAGGCCATTTGTTTTTGGCGTCATTTGTTTAATTGGTTATCTTAATTTGAAGCCGTTTTTCCGTTCTAGGGACGGCATAAGGCCACATTACAATATACGATAAATGTTTGAGCTTATGGCTAAAGATATTTGCTACAGATGACAACGTGATATATGTATTGTCCCATAACAGCTTAATTCACAAGGGCAATAAAATCTCAAGATTGACATTTAAATTCGACCTCTAAGTTTATGTAATTGATCTCTGATTAAAACTGACACAGAAATACACACACACACACACACACACACACACACACACACACACACATATATATATATATATATATATATATATATATATATATATATATATATATATATATATAGCGAATACCATAGGAAACTATGGGCAGGAATCCAAGCACTTTCGTCTTTACTAAGACATTGTCTAGGAACGAATGTCTTAGTAAAGACGAAAGCCTTAGATTACTGCCTATCGTTTTCCTGTGGTATTCGCTTATTTAATGAAGTAACGTGCTCTACTTTGATTTTTTTGAGGCTATTATATATATAGTATATATATATATATATATATATATATATATATATATATATATATATATATATATATATATATATAGATATATATATATATATATATATATATATATATATATATATATATATATATATATATGTGTGTGTGTGTGTGTGTGTGTGGTGTGTGTGTGTATACACGTGTGTATAGACATGTCATACGCAGATAATGATTAATGTTCTCTATAAACCTAACTCATAATGTACCAATGCTTCCACAATAAATAAAAAGGCCTCTGACATCTGTGGCTGGAAACTCAGGAACTCTGCTCTAAGTACGTAATGGAAGCTGCGATAAAATTCTGCGTCTGTTCCGTAAAAACTTCTTTGTTGAAAGGTCTAGCTTATTCTGGCTGGATGGAGCGACTTCCTCATTTTTCCCAAGCCCGGAATGTATAATCTGGGCCGTATATCAACTATGGAAAAAAGGTGTTCCAAAAAACGTAATCGCGCAGGCTATATATATATATATATATATATATATATATATATATATATATATATATATATATATATATATATATATATATATATCAAGAATTATATATCACCTCTGGAGGCATTAAGATTTTAAAGGCAATTAAG
>NC_061090.1:71747757-71770133 GCF_015104395.2 Macrobrachium nipponense | reverse complement strand
GAAAATAATATGGTAGAACATCTCTTTAAAATCATTCATGGCAAAGCTCGAATCAGGAGTTTCGTAGAAGTTAAAGGAAGCCTGTAGTTTTCCCCCAAAATTGATAATGTACAGATTCCAGCCTTCCAGGAATATTCCAAGAGTATTAAAGGTATTCCTGGAAGGAATACTCCCCTCCCTTGATCTTATCCACTCAGCGGGGAAACATTTCAGCTTCTTTATCATATATTCATACCTCTGGTGTCCCAGTCGCGTCATAAGTTTTCAAGAGAGGAGCAATATAGATAAGGCACAACATTATCATGCTATTGGTGTGTGACGTTTGTATATTTATTTGTGTGCGTAGTGTATGATATATATATATATATATATATATATATATATATATATATATGTGTGGTGTGTGTGTGTGTGTGTGTGTGTGGGTGTGTGTGTGTGTGTATGCGTATAGTTATGTGTGTGTAAATAATATTTATATACATTTTTACAGTATATTGTAGATACGATATTGAATCGACAAGAATTGGGACAAATTTCCCTCCTTTGATGATATTCAAGACACTGTTTTCTCCTTATCAACGTTTTCTCACTGTGAATCTTTGCCTGGCTCTGCGTGGCATCGAAGTTACGCAGTTTAACGATAATTGTACCGGCACAATCTTTCGTTAAAATATTAGGTGTGTATTTCATCCATATCTCTTTTGTGCTGCTCATTGTTTTCATTTTCACAGTAAGTGGTGTGCTGTATATACAAATGCATATACAACATATGCATTTGCAACATATGGATATCTTTGAAAATGAAAAGAAAAAGAAATATTTCCTGAAAAGAAGCAACATAGTAATCATTATGCTAAAAATAAAAATAAAAACCTGAGTTGGCAGATGTTATCTCCAAGAGCAAATCAATTAGTAAGCCTGAGAAATCTTTTGTAGAAAATAGATAATAGAGCAATCAATTTCCCTGCAAAAAAAATAGATCAGAAGTTGGCAGACAAATATGTCACGAAATCAAGAAATATGTTATAAAAAAAATAATAGAACAATCAATTTCCCTACAAATAGAAAACCTCTGGTGTTGACAGATGTTATCTCTAAGAGGAGATGAAGAAATCTGCTACAAACTCTTTCTGAGGAGGACAGACAACTCCAGTGTTTCCACAACAGTTCGGGAAACGAGGTTATAAAAGATTTCCTCCCAGAAAACTTCGATCACATTTTATCTCTGCCCCAATAAGGCCGGAAAGGTGATATGTCTAAGTCAGCAGGAAACCAATTGGATCTCAAACTTTTCTAAATTGCCTCTGGCTTCTTCGATTGTTTTTCGGGAGGATTTATAATCCCGGGGCTTAAAAGGAGAGCAGTTTTCTATGCGATCTCTTACGCCTTTGAAGTTGCGGGGATTCTGTTCCGATGACTTTCGATCATAAAGCGTTCTCTTTTTACTCTTATTGTGCCTTGTTTACGGCATTGTAAGGAGGGATTTTGCTCTTATAATGATTCGCATTTCTTTAAAAATTTATTTCCCGATTTATTTTATTATTATTATTATTATTATTATTATTATTATTATTATTATTATTAAACAATCTACAATCATATAATAAAAAAATTATTTCTATGTAAAAATAGGACAAAGACTTAGAACCCCTGAACGGTGTTGCTCATCAGTGTAATGTGTAAATGTTAAATATTATTATTATTATTATTATTATTATTATTATTATTATTATTATTATTATTATTATTATTATTATTATTATTATTATTATTATTATTTCGAAGGTGGACCGAATTCATATTGCACAAGCCAACCACTTAGCCATTGACTGGATATTCAAGTTTGCAAAGAATGTAATGGTGTTCATGTGAAAGAAGTAGCAGAAGGTAACAAGAAATACAGAAAGGAAAAAGTAAATAAAAAAAGAATATTAAACACATATTTAAGAATTTAAAATAATGAAATTCAAGGAGAATTGTTGGTAGAAGGGACACGAGTGATTGTCTAGATTCGCAAACCTGGAAAGATTCCCCAAGAAATTTTATTGCAGTCGGTTCATGATAGCAAAGAAGATATGAATCTATTTCACAACAAGAACATAATTGCTAGCCAAATTGAACTTTCGTTGATACGAAGAAAAGACTGGGAAAAATATATCAAAAGTTATCCTAAGAGTGTCAAAAATATTTCTAAACGATATGATCACTGGAGTGGAAAAGAATAGGTCGACTTTTGCACATGACCAAATGTTTAAAATTGTGCCTAAGAGAAGCCTTCCAAAAGCTATCACAACTAACGCACTCTACTGAATTGTAATAGAGTTCAGATACAGAGCATCGATAACCCTCATAAATGATAATGTAACTCATAAACCACGTCCATACGGATGAGAGAAAGACCCCATCAATCTGATTTTAGTGCCATTTTTCACGAATCCCAGCTGAGAAAGAGTTCCTCGTCCATTTAGACGGCAGTCATCGTTATGATAATCCATCACATTGGCCAATAACATCTGCCAATGAGGAAAAGTAACAGTGAATATTGGTATTATGCCCAATATCATAATTCTAAACCGTTATAGAATTAATAAGTAAAAATCAACAGTTATATATATCAGAAAGGCTGTATTTAGCAAAATAAAAAATTACAAAAATGATCTTCAGTTGGCTGAACAGATCCGTCGTGCAAATAGTCAAAAGCGCCAGTTTTTAATCATTTTTGCCTTTTGATAAATACAGCCGTACTCATATACATAACTGTAACTGTAGGATTTTAACTTAGGACTTCCGGTCACACTGTAGTTATGCAACCTAAGTGATATTTACTCTGAGAAGGAGGTTGAGATAAGGATTTTATTTTTATTATCAAACGTGTGAGTTCTGTGGTTGAAATTATTTCCCTCGAGAGTAGAACTCTTACCTAATCGTTATATGTGTTCTTAATTTCAAAGTTATTTACCCATTGATGAATGCTTTAGGTAGATATAGGCTGTCTTCTGAATGTTTTTGTTTTCGCGCTATTTCTGGTACAATCAAAAAAAAATTTTATTTAATTTTTGCTTTTTTTTTCACTTGCTATTTTTAAGTAATTTTGTTTGTTTGTTCATTACCAGGTTCATATCCCCAAGAAAATTAATTACTTTAGAATAGTCTATGTTTCTAAAGTTAGTTATTATTTATCCTATCACCCATTTTCATACTTTAAATACTTCCTTTACAGACAAATATTTATCTATTTACAGTACCCTCTACACTTGTATAAAATACCTCTAAAACTCAATCAATATAGACCGAAAAGCAAATGAATATCCATGGAACAACGTAACACCTGACTGGCAGAAGGAGCCAATATATTTATCAAACATAATTTCCCCTTGAAAATCTGTCACCACTTGACGTCGATGGAGGAGCCTCGGAAACTCAGAGAGGAATTGAATAAACCGATGGAAGGCTGCAGCTGCCCACTACACTTGTGGCGTTGTTCAATTGATCGTTGCATATTCACAGAGCCCCTAAAGGGGGATAGCCCCGTCAGTGCACCTCACGTGGTGCACCGTGTGCATTATACTTACGGTTCTTTGCAGCGTCCCTTAGGCTTCTAGCTGCAGCCCCTTTCATTTTTTTTGCTGTAACTCGATTCATGTTCTTCTTCCTTCTTCTATCTTACTTACCTCAGTCATCACTAACAATTGTTTCACAATTCAGCTGCTTTGAGGTTTTTTTCCTTATACACCTTAAAACAACTTTTACTCTCAATTTCCCTTTCAGCGCTGAATGACCTCATCATAGGTCATTGGTCTAAATTTTATATTATACTCCAATATGGAACGGTATAGAATGAGATATTCCCGAAAAATTCGTCGTAAACGGGGCATTTTTTTCGTATATGGCAATTGATTTTTGCACAATGAATTCTTCTCTTTATATCCTTCTATACAGATGTCATAGTGTTTAACATAACGCCGAGATTATCTGATGGGTTATTACGAACCAGAAGCCACTTGAATGAGAGTTCTCTCTGTAAACGCTGAAATATTTCTTACTAGCAAAAGCACCATCCATATTAACTGCTTATTATCAGTGTGGTTATCAGAATGTCGAAAATCAAGAATACTATATATATTTTTTATCGTGATCAGTATACTTTTACTGTAATTCTTCCTCAGCAGTTGAGATCTAGGGTAAAAGTTACTCTCCCATTCACTCACGAACTTAAATAACGATATAATTACTAACAACAAAAGCAATTTTCCGGCTGAACAACTGTAATCAAGGGCTGGGCTCATTCAACAATAAATGGAGTTTATTTCTTTCTATCCATCAGAACAATTGCACAGGTGAACGAAGCGGCAAAAGGAAATCTATTATGCGAGATTATTGACGACCCATTGACCCCGCGGTCTCAGCCGACTCAATTCTCTGGCACGGGTAACAAAGGACATTGATGACAAAAATCATAATTTCAGTGATAAACACACCTACCCTCTCTCTCTCTCTCTCTCTCTCTCTCTCTCTCTCTCTCTCTCATTCCTTTCCCTTAACTTAGTGAGGTGCACTATATGCACTAACCCCCAACAGGGGTGACCATCGCTGCTAAAATATTAGCAAATGGAAACTGCTTTGCATACTGTCTAAATAGGAACAATAATTTCCAATTTTCCTCTAGAGAGACAACAGCTTCCCTTGGTATTCCATTCTTACGCAGTTCCTTGTTGCTCCAATGAGTTGGTTATTTGATTTCATGTTAGAGATGAATTCTCTAATCGGTTTCTGCGCAGAAATATTTTGGGTAACACAATGAAAATATTTTACGTGTTTTTTGCAACACGGAATTGTCAAACCAAGATCTAGATTGTAAAGGTTCGATCAGTGTTTTATCCCCTTATCCTATGTTATTCAGCACTATTGCAAATAGTGCCATCAGTGCACCTCACACGGTGTACTGTAGGCATTACATAAGGTTCTTTGCAGCGTCCCTTCGTCCCTTCCTGTACTTGTGACCTTGAAGATCTCAAGAATGAGGTCCGTCGCTCCTTTCACATTACCCCTCGTGTGTTTGCGTGCTTTTGCGCGCAAGTATTTGCGTGTGTAAGAACAACCGATGGGAGAAACAGAGGAGATGGAGAAGGAAAGAGTGAGAGATCTATTGTTGTCGCTGATGTTGCTTTGTGGCAGGAGGAGGATGATCGAGTGTCCATCCTCTTTACAGAAGTCAGAGCATCTCGAGCGTAGGATGAACCGGATGTCAGGAGACGAAAGAAAAATCCCTCAGTTTCCGAATGAGAGAAATGCAGCTAGAAAACCGAAGAAGATAATTACAGACAGAAAACAGAGGATGTTCATTTTTGCTTTTCTCTTACGAAGCCTACCATCGCTTGTGTGTTTTAAAATGAAGTGAGAATGACTGCAGGTTGCTGTTCCTTTTGATGAAGTTTATCAAAGTGAAGGCTTGATGGTTTTCATACTAAATTTCCAGGAGTGGAAGCCTTAGTACCATATTTACTTCTGGACTTTATTTCACTAATATTCCTCGCCAGATTTCCCGTTCGTCGTCACTTGAACTCTTAAACTGGGAGAATGCGACCCCAGCTGTCACAAATGTCCTGCATCCACTTCCCTGTGAACCCAGATCTCTCTCGTCCTCTGAGTTTTCTTGATTTATTTTCCTACCTCATTGTCGAGACTCCATTTACTTACATCTCTCTCAATTGATTGAATATGTCATTTATTTATTTTGCATGTTGATAAGTTAACTCCTCTTTCAGTATCCATTACTTTGTGTTACTTCTTTCTAATGAACACCTTAATTAATATTCTTTGGAAGCTTCAATTTCGAGTCATTGGCCCCTGTGGTGGTCTCGTTCCATATGGATAGGGGTCCTCTTTTCACTAATAATAATAATAATAATAATAATAATAATAATAATAATAATAATAATAATAATAATAATAATAATAATAATAATAATAATAATATGGTAAGAGCATCAAGGAAATAATACCCTAATCCAGACTGTAAGGATTGTATCTGGGGACATCAGGATGGAGTTTGGAATAGAAAAATGCGCCTTAGTCAACATACAAAAAGGCAAAGTAACGAGAACTGAAGGGATAAAGCTACCAGATGGGAGCAACATCAAACACATAGATGAGACAGGATACAAATACCTGGGAATAATGGAAGGAGGGGATATAAAACACCAAGAGATGAAGGACACGATCAGGAAAGAATATATGCAGAGCCTCAAGGCGATACTCAAGTCAAAACTCAATGCCGGAAATATGATAAAAGCCATAAACACATGGGCAGTGCCAGTAATCAGATACAGCGCAGGAATAGTGGAATGGACGAAGGCAGAACTCCGCAGCATAGATCAGAAAACCAGGAAACATATGACAATACACAAAGCACTACACCCAAGAGCAAATACGGACAGACTATACATAACACGGAAGGAAGGAGGGAGAGGACTACTAAGTATAAAGGACCGCGTCAACATCAAAAACAGAGCACTGGGGCAATATCTGAAAACCAGTGAAGACGAGTGGCTAAAGAGTGCATGGGAAGAAGGACTAATAAAAGTAGACGAAGACCCACAAATATACAGAGACAGGAGAAAAACAGACAGAACAGAGAACTGGCACAACAAACCAATGCACGGACAATACATGAGACAGACTAAAGAACTAGCCAGCGATGACAATTGGCAATGGCTACAGAGGGGAGAGCTAAAGAAGGAAACTGAAGGAATGATAACAGCGGCACAAGATCAGGCCCTAAGAACCAGATATGTTCACAGAACGATAGATGGAAATAACATCTCTCCCATATGTAGGAAGTGCAATACGAAAAATGAAACCATAAACCACATAGCAAGTAAATGCCCGGCACTTGCACAGAACCAGTACAAAAAGAGGCATGATTCAGTGGCAAAAGCCCTCCACTGGAGCCTGTGCAAGAAACATCAGCTACCTTGCAGTAATAAGTGGTACGAGCACCAACCTGAAGGAGTGATAGAAAACGATCAGGCAAAGATTCCTCTGGACTATGGTAAATCAGAACGGATAGGGTGATACGTGGCAAAAAAGACCAGACGTGACGTTGATTGACAAAGTCAAGAAGAAAGTATCACTCATTGATGTTGCAATACCATGGGACACCAGAGTTGAAGAGAAAGAGAGGGAAAAAATGGAAAAGTATCAAGATCTGAAAATAGAAATAAGAAGGATATGGCATATGCCAGTGGAAATCGTACCCATAATCATAGGAGCACTAGGCACGATCCCAAGATCCCTGAAAAGGAATCTAGAAAAACTAGAGGCTGAAGTAGCTCCAGGACTCATGCAGAAGAGTGTGATCCTAGAAACGGCACACATAGTAAGAAAAGTGATGGACTCCTAAGGAGGCAGGAGGCAACCCGGAACCCCACACTATAAATACCACCCAGTCGAATTGGAGGACTGTGATAGAGCATAATAATAATAATAATAATAATAATAATAATAACATGAGCCAGTATATAATTTCGCTACCATTCAGTGGCTCCATGGTAAAATTGCAGCGTGTTACTTTAGTCGTAAAGTGATACCTTCATCCATTTCTTCTTTTTGCCAAGAAACAAAAAGCTTTTAATACTTTTTAAAAGCATTACACCTGCATGTAAAGAGCGGAAGCTTAAGATGTTTCTTTAATTTATTTAGCATCCCTTTTTTGGCATTTATAACAATTTATATTATTTTTTAACGATGCGGTTATGGAACACTTATAGTTATGAAGAGCTCCAGCTTTCGATGTCTCTGCAACTAAATAATTTCAAATAAATGAGAATTTTTATTAATTTTTTAACATGACACACATCCAAATGATTATTATCACATCCTAACCTAATTAGGTAACTGAGACTATCGGTAGACTTTGTACAAAGATCAGTTCCAAGATCACTCATTATCGCTGTTTGAATGATTAAAAACTTACTTCTCCTTCTTCAGAAAATGGTAATAAGGCTGCGCCGAAGGGGCGATACTGCCTCTACAAAATTCCCAATTAGGGATCATGTAAGCTAATTAACGGTTTATTTTGTCTACAGTCAATACATGTCTTCTCAGTTACTTATTTACTTACATTTTTGTCTATCTATTAATTGAATTATTTTATTTTACATTTTTTTTTTAGTTTTTAATTACGAAGCTCTTCTGCTGTTTGTATTTCCAACTGCCTTCTGTTACTTCTTCCTAATGAGCACCATATACTTTGGAAGCTTGAATTTCAAGTCAGTGGCCTCTGTGGTGGGCTTGTTCCATGTGAATAGGGTTCATAGCATAATGAACTATCATAAATACTCATGAATCAAGAAAACGGTATAATGCTTAAGTTTTATTTTCAACCCATTCTTTCCCCATTAAATATAGACTGAATTTTTACGTTTGTTGGGAAACTCTCTCTCTCTCCTCTCTCTCTCTCTCTCTCTCTCTCTCTCTCTCTCTCTCTCTCTCTCTCTCTCTGATATTACACACACACACACAGAAACAAGCATATTGGACAGACGACTTGTTCTCTTTATCAGCCATATTTACAATAAGCTTCGTGACTTTTATTCGTCAATAATGACACTCGAGCGAAGGGAAGTCTTGGGATTTTTTTCATAGAATTCCGGACATGAGCCAAAATAAGAGGAAAATACTTGTAATTTATATATTATATATAATGTATATATATAATATATATATATATATATATATATATATATATATATATATATATAATATATATATATATATATATATATATATATATATATATATATATATAAATTCATAGGCGATAATTATACTCTAACTTGGCGAGTGCATTTGTTACACGGTAAAATTGAATAAATCTCAAGTATTGAGTATATATAGGGCTCGCATACAATTGTGTATTTTATTTTAACGTGTTACTTCAATGCAAGCGTTGAAGTGACAAATAGAAGTTGACATTTGCAGTACATGAATGAGAAGAAGTTGACTGAGTACAAAGTTGAAATTGATTTTCATCACGCTCTCTGTCACCCAACTAAAGTAAAGACGAGTTGGAACTGCTACCGCCTTTTCTCCTTTTCTCCCCTCTCAACCGGCCTCCCTTTTCCCCTGACACGAGGGCGGCAGGAAGGGAAAGTGTGAAATGATATATATATAGGTATATATATATATATATATATATATATATATATATATAATATATATATATATATATATATATATATATATGACTTCGTTCGTACATACGTCAGGTCTTTACCTTTTATTGATTTAAAATCAAATATCTGTATATATATATATATATATATATATATATATATATATATATATTATATATATATATAATATATATATTGTTTTTGTGTGTATAATCTTTATACTATACTTCTTATCCAGAAGATGAGCCCTATGCATATAGAACCACCCCACCACAGGAGCTACTGACTTGAAATTGAAGGTTCCAAGGAATATGGTGTTCATTAGAAAGTAGGTACAAAAGATAATGGGAACTAGAGACAGAAGAGATCACTTACAACAACAACAATAATAATAATAATAATAATAATAATAATAATAATAATAATAATAATAATAATAATAATAATATGAACTCTTGTTTCTTTCACAATTTTCCTCGCAAAAAGAGCGACTTGATAAACGAAAATTTCCAGTTGATGGTCCGGCCTTCCCTCAGCTCGGCAGAGTTCAATATCAGGAGGTAATATCCTCCCTCAAATTTATGGCGGGATTTCCAATCGACAGCACTTCCGATGTGCGCCACATTTCCCTGACATCAGGACCGGTAAAGAGGAGGAGCTCTGTCAAGGCAGGAAGAAGTTCTCCAGACTTTTGGATTCGAATTCTTCATCTTAGCAAACTGATGTGTCTTTCCTTGGTTGAAGAATGAAGCTGACACTGATTTTAGCAATTTTCTCCCGTAAGGGGGTAGTGCCATCATTGCACCTCACAAGCGGTGTACTGTAGGCATTACGTAAGGTTCTTTGCAGCGTCTCTTCGGCCACCAAGCTGCAGCCCCTATCATTCGTTTTACTGTACCTCCTTTCATATTCTCTTTCTTCCATCTTACTTTCCTTAGCCATCTCCTAACAATTGTTTCATAGTGCAATTGCTTTGAGGTTTTCCTCCTGTTACAAATTTCAAACCTTCTTATTGTCAGTTTCCGTTTCAGCTCTTAATGGCCTCATAGGTCCCAGCGCTTGGCCTTTGACCTAAATTCTTTATTCCATTTCCAGTCAGCTGTAGTAGTCATTTGTTCTTGAGAGCATTCTCTATGAATTTTGCTGTGACGTTAAAACAAGGAAGATGAAATACGACTCATGCCCCTTAGTGCTTAGGAGAATTTATGAATCATAAAACATATGAATTTCAGTTTTAAAAAAGTAATAAGAGGAATTATACAGATTAAGATAGAGTGTAAAAATAAAATCCTGCAATTAAAACGAACGAAACTTCAGGTATCTCGCTCTCGCAGTTTGTTATGATCAACGATTTATATATTTAATTTTGCAAATCAAGCTTATTTTGCTAGCTATTAATGGGATCAGCTGCAAGCTGTCTAGGCGGAATTTCTCTCTCATTTGAAGTAACAGTGTATTTTCCTATTATAGAAATCTAAAATGAGATTATGTTTATTTAAATGCATGCGGATAGATTTCTGTGTAAATGTCTGTGTGTTCTGTCGGGCTTTAACAATGAGCCAGCAATCTTCATAAGTAAGTTTCATTCGGTTTCATAAATAGTCTTCTTCCCCAACCTGGAATTAGTTCAACAAATCAGCAACAATGAGGAGGAAAGAGGGTTGATGCTGAGCGTTAATTAAAGGAATATGAACGATAATTATCGGGATTTTCTCCGTGAACGATGGCTATCAAATGGCGGTAAATATAAAAGGAAGAAAGAGACGCAGTGTATCATTACGCTCCTCTGTCTAATTTGTGGTTATGCCCTGGGTCCGGAAGATATGGCCGGGTTTCGCCCCAGAAATTGCTCGACAAATAATGATTTACGACATCCAAACAAAATATGCTATATTTTGGATGTAGATTTCAATTCATTACTAATGGTTTATAATTAAATCGCATAATTATGATTTCAACTCAATGTAAGGTGTGAATCATTCAAATCCCATTGGGCTTTGTTAGTTTTTATTTATTCACCATTTAGGTTAAAACTCGCGAATGTATTCAAAATCATATAATTAAATTATACATAAATGTTGAATCACATGTTGACTGCAAAGGTACACAATCTTCTAAGGTAACTTGTGTTTTAGGTTGACGTGGCTCTTCATAGCAGAATCTGAAATTGTTCAAACCACTGATTGAAGATATTTTGATAAACTGTACAAAATGGAACCACGTACAGAATCCCGTGTAAGGTTAGTGCCGTCAGTACACCTCACACGGTGCACTGCAGGCATTATTTAAGGTTCTTTACAGCGTCCACTTGGCCCCTTTCATTCCTTTCACTGTACCTCCGTTCATATTCTTTCTTCCGTCTTACTATCCTCAGGCCTCTCCTTGCATTTGTTTCATACCACAACTGCTTCAGGTTTTCCTCCTTATGACTCTCAGTTTCCCTTTCAGCGCTGAATGACCTCATGGGTCCCAGCGCTTGGCCTTTGACCTAAAGAGCTAAACTTTCATATTCTATTCCATTCATCACAAAAATATTCCACAGAGATTTGCCTTCAGTTCCTCCAACTTAGAGTTCTGCTGTTGGACAAATACAGCAACCGAGACTATGCGTTACATATGATGTCAATTCTGAAATCGGCTTTACACTGAATTTTAAACCTCTTTCGTGGCGTTGTATTCTTCTTCTTTGAACAGTGTAGGCTTCAGAAAAGATTTTTCTGTGGAATATCCTGTAAAGCGCATTCCCCCATTTTGTTGTTTATTTCGTAAGCAACTTCACCATACCTTTGCTCAACTCTGAATGTCTATAATTCGCACTCATAAAGTAAAATAAATAAAAAAACAGAACGACAAAATGAAGAAATCTGCATAAATGTGACAATGGAGAGATTAGTAATAATAACTCTTGATGAGAGTTCAAAAAGCTGAAACCAGGATAACAAAAATATTCTAGAGAAAGATTCAGTCGGCATAACTTTTCTTTCCCGAATTTTATTTTCCCTTTCCTCTCGGGGGACAGGAAGGAAAACACTGGTGGTGGGGGACGGGAGGAGGGGCGGTGTTGGTTGTTGGAGGTGGGACAGTTTTCTTTTGCGGAATCAAAAGATCTTACTGCTTGACTTTGCTTATGAAATTTGGAGGCGCGCTTTTAGTGCAGCCGAGCCACGAAGTCATGCATTTAGAGAGAGAGAGAGAGAAGCAGTAAATAATTTAATCTATATATATATATATATATATATATATATATATATATATATATATATATATATATATATATATATATATAAGCGAATACCACGGGAAAATGATAGTCAGAAATCCAAGCGCTTTCGTCTTTATTCAGACATCGTCAAGGAGCTACTAAAGTACAATTGGAGAGGAAGGCCTCTAGTACAAACAAGATCAGGAATACCAGATGTTAATTATCAAAAGGGTAAAAATTAAAAGGGATAATCCAGGATATCGGATATCACACGGTCACAAACTTAAACAGATTCTGACCCTAACCGAAATTACAAAGTATCTTTACAGTCCAAAACATGTAAAAACTGAATATATTAATTTTGTTGCTATATTTATCTACAATACTTTTCTTTTTTCATTATGAAAAGCATCAAGTTTTAAATAAACCAAGACTTAATTTTAGAACATTTCCTTTTTATCATTTGAATTTGACTAAAACAAGATTCAATGAATATTCGCCTTTTAACTGTGTGGTCATTACAATGGGACTAAAGGCTTCTTGCTTTGACTCCAGTTAATAGCGGATGGTTACAATAAATCTTCATATGTACAAATAAATGCATTCGATATTTGCGCCCAGTTCTCACAGAATATTTGAATGTTGCTTGAGGAAACGCTGTGAAAGTAGATTTGCCTGGTCTGTCCGTAATAGACTTTAATCAACACTTTTTGCAGAAAGGAATTTCATACATGCAGCCTGGAAGATCTTAAGGGAGAATTCTTTTTGATTAAACTAAACTCTTTGACATTAATAATTACTGAAAACAACATTTATGTTAAAAAGCTTTAAAAGTTCTAGGAATAATCTAAAAACCTTTAATAAACAAAATTAATCCATTTTGAAATTGGCTTGTTGGAACCATTTAATTAAACGAGTTTAACTCGCCGCCAATGGGCCGCCTATTCGCCTACCTTTGCATGTATGGTTTAGTCAAAGACAACATAAAATCAATAACCCTATCAGAACCAGTCATTAGTTTTCAGTGGGCTCAGTTTTACGTTATCCTATTATCCTAAATGGCTTGTAAAATTCTTACTCCTTTGGGTACAGGAAATAAATTTTAATAACAACCGAATGTTTAAAAACAATGTTGATTTTATTTTTAAACAAATTGAATAGTTTAAATTTGAGAATTATGATTTTTAATATGGTTTAAGTTTTGATGTTGTCTGTTTTATTTTACAATAAAAGTGCCCTGTAGATGACGTTACTTGAATATTTGGAAGAGGAATTAAGAGCGTCATGATATTCCCTTAAGTGTAGGCAAATCTCATTAGTCTCATAAGGGTTTATTGTTTATCAAAGATAGTAAATTTTGTTTCAATGGGGGATTTTTTGTACAAAGGTTTGGCATGGCTATGGGTAATCCCCTTATTTCTCCTGTCCTTAGCAAATATTTAACATGGAATTTTTTTGAGACAAAAACTCTTACCACACCAAGAATTTTTTGCCCCAAAAAAGTTTAGTTTGGTTTAGGTACGTGGATGATATCTTTCAGTATTTGGGGCCATTTCACAAAAGAAAACCTCCAGGAATTCCCTTAATAATCTTCAATAATTTAGTCCCCTTCCATAAAATTTTACCCTGTCAGAGGAAGAAAGAAATTAGTAATTTGAAATTTTCTTTGATGTAACCGCCACCATAGAAATGATAAGAAAATTTCAATTCACTCACCTTTTCAAGTCTTTTCGAAAATCAACTAATATTGCCTCTTTTTTTCATTCATTACTACTCCAATCACGCCAAAAATCAAAATGTTAAATTAATCTGTTTTTTTCTGGGAATGTTCGTTCCTAAGGGGCTTTACGTGTCTGTAGCCAGCAGCAGTTTATTGACGCTGGAAATTAAAACTATTTATGATATTGGCATTGAAAACTTAAATTACGCCCAAGGACTTTTGTATATCGTTTGGCATGGAAAAGAGCTATGAAAAAACATTTTATTCAACTAAATGACAAACCTTGAATTTAGTAAGCATAAACATTCTAAAATTAACCTTTATGATGAAAGGTTTTTTAGATATTCTTAAGAATTTTTAAAAGCTTACTTAACATAAATGTTGTTTTCAAGTAAGAATTTAATGTCAAGAGTTTAGTAATCAAAAAATTCTCCTTAAGATCCTTTCCAGGCTGCATATATGAAATTCCCGTTGCAAAAAGCTGGGTGATCTAAGAAGTCTATTACGGACAAGACCGGCAAATCGCTTTTCACAGCGTCTCAAAGCAACATCAATATTCTGTGAGAACTGGGGCAAATATGCGAATGCATTATTTTGTACATATGAAGAGATTTTAGACCATCCTTATTAACTGGAGTCCAAGCAAGAGCGCCTTAGTCCCATGTAATGACCAGGGTTGGCAGGGGGGAGTTAAAAAGGAATATCATTGAATCTTGTTTTATCAAATCACAAATAATAGAAATGTTTCTAAAATTTAAGTCTTGGTTTATTTTAAACTTGATGCTTTTCATTAATGAAAAAAGTTGTAGCCAGAAATAAATTAAGCACAAATTAACTACATTTCAAGTTTTTTACATGTTTTGGACTGTAAAGAATACTTTGTAATTTCGGTTAGGGTCAGAATCTGTTTTTAAGTTTTGTGACCGTGTGATATTCCGATAATCCTGGAATTATCCCTTTTAATTTTTACCGCCCTTTTGATAATTAAACTCCATCTGGGTATTCCTGATCTTTGTTTTTGTACCTGAAGGCCTTTCCTCTCCAATTGTACTTTACTAGCTCCTTGACGATTGTCTTGAATAAAGACGAAAGCGCTTGGATTTCCCTGACTATCATTTTTCCCGTGGTATTACGCTTATTTTATGAAGTTCACGTGCATCTACTGTGATTTTTTTAAGCCATATATATATATATATATGATATATTATAGATAATATATATTAATATTATAATATATATATAATACATTATATAAACATAAAATATATATATATAAATATATATATATATATTATATATTATTATATATATAATATATTATAACTATATATAGTATATGACCTGCATCTCGGTCATTTGTGGGTTCGGGATATGAAGGAAAAAACGGAAAGGAGAGAGATAAGTTCCACCGTGCATGCAAATGGAGGTCAATGCAAAAATAAAAAATCAATCGAGGGAACGTTTTAAAACACAGGTGTATTCTTCTTAGCTACGACAGGTGGCCCTTTGAACTGTACAACCATTGCGTTAAACTATGCTAGTGCAACAAAACGGAACGGACGAGGTTTAAGACTGTTCATGTTGACAACTCATGGTCGAACATACACATCTTTTAGATGTGGCGTGGCCCGACGGAATGGGGACTGCGGGCACTGGTCAACTCCGTCTCGACCCAGCCTGTATGGGACCCGTTTAAACGAACGAACTGATCTGACCGCTGTTGCGGCCTGTTTTCCAAAATGCACTTTAACAAATGCCCCCTTTCAGATGGCATCGTTATAGCAAGAAGCCTGATTGGTTGGATTTTCTGGCTCCTAACAAGACACTACAAGGGCGGGCCAAATCAAAGAAGGGATTATACTGAAAGACGTGGCACTCGTTTTGAACTCGGCCTAAGCCACGCCAACTTGTTTAACAATCTGTTTAGCGTTTGAACTTTGCTTTGTCACCACATAACACACAGTATCACTTTATAAACGGTTTTCACGGGACTTTCAGACCTATCACCGGAAAAAGGCATATTCCAAAACTGTATCCGAATAATCAGCTCATCACCTCCCATCCCCAGGTTCTTGCGTCCCGCGAAGAACATGACACTGATTTTATTTGATATATTTTGCGGCGCACTTGTTGTTCTTCTTTGAATGCCTACCAAACACCCGGACCTTTCAAGTGCCGTACCGTCCCAGTTTTGTGCAAAAATTTAGAACTATTAGGGTAGGGGCCAATTTTGGCGTGTTACAAACACCAAGTTACAACAAACTGAATCTCACGCCTCACAATGTGTCCTACACAAAAAAACAAATTTTAGGTTTCAGACAGCCAATAGAATATTAATAAGAAAATGGATAGTCACAGCTCTTAGCTTCAAAAATAGCTAAATTCCATAAACAAAAAAGTTCACCATAACATGAAGTCAAAAATGAAACATTACTCATAAGAGATTTGGTAAACAAGTTAATAACGAAAACTTAAATGAGTTTTTGTTCCTTCTGCAAACACAATGCAAAACAAAAAAGAAACTAAAAATCAAATTCAAAGATTACAACACAGCACCACACACAACATAACTTTTCTTTTTCTTTCAAAATAATCTCATATTCCCACAATCATCGATGGAAAGATCATAAAATTTTCTGACAAAGTAATACAACAAACACCAATTGGGACAATGATATGCAAAATTTTTGGACACAGCATAATTGGCAATCAATAGAGATGGACAGAAAAATTAGACTACTATTGCCAGTAAGCATGTTTAACCACCAGCACTTGAAATGCAATAAAAAATTAAAAAGCAATGACAATTCAAAATTAAAAAAACAATACAACTATGAATACCATAGAAACTCACTCAATTAATTATATCCAGGAAACTTGTAACAAAATGTTTTAGAAAATTAGACACAAATTTCTCAGCATAACTGATCATGAAAATCAAAACGTTGGCATAAGCAATGTTTTATGATTATTCTCTTGTTCACGTTATTGGACGGACCCACATTTTTCATGACTCGCCGCCTGTCGGTATGCTACGCAAGGCACCTACGCACACTTACAATTACGTGGATGGTTTTGCTTTATCGATAAGATTGGCTAGGAACGGTGGCACAACAAGTTACTAACAAATTTTTTCTCTCTCTTTTTCTATGAAGAATTTAATCTCGTGCATTTCAGAAAAAATGAGGACCTTGTCAGTCAACTCCCTTACCTTACCGCTAAGCAAACCCAACCACACACCCCCATCACATGCACACTCCCAGGGCACTTACTTCAAAACGTTCACCGACAATCCAGCTGACCTGCACTCACCACCTCTGTTTTCTGTTGCGACTCACCCACCCCAGGTGTAACTGAAACATTTAACTGTCAATGTGTCGCAAGTTCCTCTCTCTTTGGCTCGTGCTTTACAGTATTCTCCTTTGGGCAAGATCTTCTGCTACTCTTCATTGCTTTTTTTTTTATTGATCACTTCATCCCCACAATGCATAACTCTAACAGTTGTGTGAATTCCTACGAATCTTGTTGAGAACTAACATTCCTTAAGGGCATTATCTATATCAGGGATAAAAATACAAATTGTTTTTCTTACTTTTCATCATGCAAATTTAAAAATTACTTCTCTTATTTCCCAATGAAAATCAGGACTAACTCTTTCAACAAACATACCAGTCTCGTTACTTTACTCAAACAGCAAACTCTAATGAATTTACGGTTAATAATTCTTGTCCTTTAAGAAATCCGTTAAACTGCAACTTCTTTCGATGGGGACAAAATGGAAATGTATTTGTTCCGCTCGTGGAATACTTTTAACTATTAATCAGAACAAAACGGCCTAAGAAGGAGACCATCCTTTTTTTTTCTCTTATTTTTTTTTACAGACACAACTTTTATTCTTTTTTTTCTAATGTTACTCGGTCGAGTAATTTTCCCTTATCTGCAATTTCCCGACCCTAACCCAAGCAAAATGCCTATTGATTATGTTACGCTACTAAAGGCTACCACCCAACTCGTTCATTTGGTGGCAGTCGAAACTAATTTAATTAATATTAACTATCAGTTGACAACTTTTATCAGACCAAGTCACGAACGAGCTTCTAGGACGGGGCAGGGTTTCGCCCGATCCTCCGGGGGTGTGAAGGGTAAATCCTCCTCCCATCAATCATTCCCCATTTTAACGTAATCGTCACCCCAAGACACCTATCCTGGTAGTTACTCCTCCCTCTCATGCATTACGGTTGGAGATGTTCCCGTTTCTTTTCCTATGCAATTTGCTCACAGGTCAGCAGAACTTGACTCATTAGTTTTGCCAGCAGCGGTGTCGGCGATCTCGCTTACTAAGATGCTAATTCAGATTTGCCTTTGTATCTTCTTCACAATCGAGCCTAGATTCTCTCATACTGGGTTGCTGGCTTGTCATCTGACGTCTATCAGCTATTTCCTTATTCTAACAAAATCGCTCTTTTCATCCTTATCCCTAACCTTAGCGGGCAGGTATCGTGACTTCCTTCACGGGTCGAGGTTGGTAAGGGAACATTCTGGCAACTAATTCACCTTTTTTAATACCATCCCTCTACGCTTCAATAGGTCGCGACTCACCAGAAGTAAGGTAGTGGACTTTCCCCTTCCCACCCCTGGAGTCTCACAGGGGAGAGGCTCTGGTCGACCTCAGTCTGTCCCAGCATTCTTGACTGGTCCTTGGGTGGGCCCAGGTTTGGTCCTTCTACTTTCTCAAGAAGGTTGAGGATCTTCGGTATCCCTTCCCATCACACCAAAGAACAACAAAGTGGCGTTCCCCTTTTGTTTCACCCGGAGGGCACTACATAGAACAGCAGTGGCCCCTGCACTGGGGGGGGCTCTGGGGATAACCAGAGGGTACCATCCCGGCATTCCTCCATGCCATCTCCAACCGGCTACTGCCAACCTTTTTCCGTCCTTCCTGGTGAGCTGTTGGACTGCTCGCCATCTCTCCGTTCAGAACACGTTCGTTACTCCTCTATTTGGTCTGCTATACGAGTCGGTTACTTGGGGGATTACGAAGGGTCACGAAGGGTGTTCGGGTGCCACCACCGTCGTTTGAATTTGGTGCTGCAACCGTCGATTTTGAATTCTCCCACACTAGTCTCTGTCTTGAACGGATTTTTCTAATATTTTGTTAATACTTCCGCAGATTCGAATTCTCTCTCGCTCGCTCGTTATCGAATTCGGTCGCGAAACTGTCTATAACAGCGGTAATTTATTAACGATTTCTGCGATCGCACTCTGTCTGTTGGTTAACACTGCGTTTTTCGAAATCGCAGGGTGTGTGATTGTACACCCTGTCTCTGGTTAAAGCACTGTGCCTTTCAGAAAATTCTACGATGTGATTGTACACGTGTCTTTCTGTTTAGCACTATGCATTCCGAAATCATACGTGTTGACGTCTTTCTGTTTAGGCACATGCTTTCGAAATCGTATGGTGTGATTGTACACTGTCTTTCTGGTTAGCACTGTGCCTTTCCTCTTGATGGCCATAACAAACAAATGGAGCTGAATGACAGACCCTTCATTTCGTCTGGGAAATGCCGGAGACAAATTATGTGTTGAACGACAACAACAAAAAAATACTGAGGCTTGCTATCTGGTGTTAGATAATTGAAGGGTGGATGATCAACCTACCAATTTGCAGCCCTCTAGCCTCAACTGTTTTTAAGATCTGAGGGCGGACGGACAGACAAACCTGTCACAACAGTTTTCTTTAACAGAAAACTAAAACTGATTTTATAATCAAAGACTATGAATATATCTTGACTCTAAAATGACGCTTCCTCCCGAGATATGAGGGATAACCGCTGAAAAGCGAAAGCATTGCGTAAGACAGAAGCGACGAGATTCCAGATTAATGATTTTCCTTCAGTCTGACAAACCCCTTCTTCGTTAATTCCATTCATCGATGGGATGTATAAAAATGAGTGCTTGCTGTTCTTTACAAAGAAATTAGCTCGAGCAATAAATATTTTATAATAGCTGTACTTTTACGATTCGGACAAAGATTATTCAGTGATAAGTTACGTTAATTCCTTAGCTTTATGCTTCTCTCAAAAGTGAATACATTTCATGTGTTCACCGAGGGAAATTGGCATTTTATTACTGAATCAGGATGACTGAAAATTTAAGCATTCACAAAATTGCCAGCTGAGAAGATGGGAGTGAAATGCAGTGCATATGAATATGCAGAGCTCACTAGGGCGTGTAGGCGCCGTGACACCGTATTACTAGCGAAAATAATATGGTAGAACATCTCTTTAAAATCATTCATGGCAAAGCTCGAATCAGGAGTTTCGTAGAAGTTAAAGGAAGCCTGTAGTTTTCCCCCAAAATTGATAATGTACAGATTCCAGCCTTCCAGGAATATTCCAAGAGTATTAAAGGTATTCCTGGAAGGAATACTCCCCTCCCTTGATCTTATCCACTCAGCGGGGAAACATTTCAGCTTCTTATCATATATTCATACCTCTGGTGTCCCAGTCGCGTCATAAGTTTTCAAGAGAGAGCAATATAGATAAGGCACAACATTATCATGCTATTGGTGTGTACGTTTGTATATTTATTTGTGTGCGTAGTGTATGAATATATATATATATATATATATATATATATATATATATATATATATATGTGTGTGTGTGTGTGTGTGTGTGTGTGTGTGTGTGTGTGTGTGTGTGTGTGTATGCGTATAGTTATGTGTGTGTAAATAATATTTATATACATTTTTACAGTATATTGTAGATACGATATTGAATCGACAAGAATTGGGACAAATTTCCTCCTTTGATGATATTCAAGACTGTTTCTCCTTATCACGTTTTCTCACTGTGAATCTTTGCCTGGCTCTGCGTGGCATCGAAGTTACGCAGTTTAACGATATTGTACGCACAATCTTTCGTTAAAAATATTAGGTGTGTATTTCATCCATCTCTTTTTGTGCTGCTCATTGTTTTCATTTTCACAGTAAGTGGTGTGCTGTATATACAAATGCATATACAACATATGCATTTGCAACATATGGATATCTGTTTGAAAAGTGAAAAAGAAATATTTCCTGAAAAGAAGCAACATAGTAATCAATTATGCTAAAAATAAAAATAAAACCTGAGGTGGCAGATGTTATCTCTAAGAACAAATAAATTAGCAAGTCGAGAAATCTTTTGTAGAAAATAGATAATAGAGCAATCAATTTCCCTGCAAAAAAAATAGATCAGAAGTTGGCAGACAAATATGTCACGAAATCAAGAAATATGTTATAAAAAAAATAAATAAAGAAACAATCAATTTCCCTACAAATAGAAAACCTCTGGTGTTGACAGATGTTATCTCTAAGAGGAGATGAAGAAATCTGCTACAAACTCTTTCTGAGGAGGACAGACAACTCCAGTGTTTCCACAACAGTTCGGGAAACGAGGTTATAAAAGATTTCCTCCCAGAAAACTTCGATCACATTTTATCTCTGCCCCAATAAGGCCGGAAAGGTGATATGTCTAAGTCAGCAGGAAACCAATTGGATCTCAAACTTTTCTAAATTGCCTCTGGCTTCTTCGATTGTTTTTCGGGAGGATTTATAATCCCGGGGCTTAAAAGGAGAGCAGTTTTCTATGCGATCTCTTACGCCTTTGAAGTTGCGGGGATTCTGTTCCGATGACTTTCGATCATAAAGCGTTCTCTTTTTACTCTTATTGTGCCTTGTTTACGGCATTGTAAGGAGGGATTTTGCTCTTATAATGATTCGATTTCTTTAAAAATTTCCCGATATTATTATTATTATTATTATTATTATTATTATTATTATTATTATTATTAAACATCTACAATCATATAATAAAAAATTTTATTTCTATGTAAAAATAGGACAAAGACTTTAGAACCCCTGAACGGTGTTGCTCATCAGTGTAATGTTGAAATGTAAATTATTATTATTATTATTATTATTATTATTATTATTATTATTATTATTATTATTGATTATTATTATTATTATTATTATTATTATTATTATTATTATTATTATTTCGAAGGTGGACCGAATTCATATTGCACAAGCCCACACTTAGCATTGACTGGATATTCAAGTTTGCAAAGAATGTAATGGTGTTCATGTGAAAGAAGTAGCAGAAGGTAACAAGAAATACAGAAAGGAAAAAGTAAATAAAAAAAGAATATTAAACACATATTTAAGAATTTAAAATAATGAATTCAAGGAGAATTGTTGGTAGAAGGGACACGAGTGATTGTCTAGATTCGC
>NC_061090.1:71716729-71747257 GCF_015104395.2 Macrobrachium nipponense | reverse complement strand
CTCAGGAATTAGTGGACCTTGAAACCGACCCAGGTAGGAGGAGGGATGTCTACCCGGGGGGCTAAGGACCTGGCCGCTGACGTAATCCCTGGGATCCTTCCGATGGCTCGGTTAGGCTTATTTCGAAACATGATAGACCTCCAGAGAGAGAGAGAGAGAAAGAGCTAGGAGGGGAAGATACACTGTCAGCCTGTGAGAGGCAGTTCAGACAGATTCAGAGCGCTAGACCAGTAGACTGATTCAATGAAGTTATGTAGGCAAAGATGACTCTCTGAAAAGGAGAGTTCCAGGAGAAAAGGGAACTGAATTTGTAATATATTTTGGTATTCGGACTGGCGGTCTTGGACTGAGACAACTGTAATTTTCTTAGGGAAGATTGTGCATTCTACTCACTGCTTAGGCGATCAGAAAGCTGGCCAAACAAATCGTTTATTTGGAGCAAAAGTGTTAACTACGATTGAATGAAATCAGACATTTTGTGTGGAGGAATGTGCGTGCAATATACTCAGTGTTTAGAAGAGCCGGAAAGATGTCCAGAATAATGATTTATTTGAAACCTAAAGTCGTAACTATAAAATGAAACCTTGAGAAGGATCATTGGAATTTTTCATTTTAAGTTGAATTTTGTTGTGAGAGAGTTGGAAGAAAGGAGAGGAATTTGATATCTGGAAAATAGATGCAGAGAAAGTAAGTTGAGAGAGAAACATAGACTGTGACATATAGGTGAGAGAGACTTAGAAAGAGAGTGGTTGGAGGAAGGAGAGAGCTAAAAACTAGTCTGCGGCACTGGTAAGTCCGTCGCAGGCTCGAGATTTTCTTTAGACCCTAATCTGTTAAAAAAAGAGAGTTCCAGGAGAGAAGGGAACTGAACTTGTCATATATTTTGGTATTCGGACTGGCGGTCTTGGACTGAGACAACTGAAGTAATCTCAGGAAAGATTGCGCATTCTACTCACTGCTCAGAGAGGCAGAAAGGTGGCCAAAACTGATAATTTATTTAGAGCAAAAGTCGTAACTATTTTGAAGGAAATCAGACATTTTGTGTGAGGAATGTGCGTGCAATATACTCATTGTTTAGAAGAGCAGGAAAGATGTCCAGAATAATGATTTATATGAACCAAAAGTCGTAACTATAAAATGAAACCTTGAGAAGGATCATTGGAACTTGTGATTTCAAGATGAATTTTGTTGTCGAGAAACAGAATAAATTTGTGATTGCTTATACAAAAGTCACAGAATTATAAAGAGAAAGTTGTAAGAAAGGAGAGGAATTGGAGAGCTGGGAAAGGAAAGAGAAGCAGAGAAAGTAATGGAAGAGGTAAGAGTAATGTCAAAGAACGTCTCGATGACAGAGCCAATTCTTGGGTGTATCCAAGTAAGCTCAATTATCGTCAGTGCTCTTTAAGAGGGGCTGGCTGTAGCGTCGAAGATGACGAATATTTGATTTGAAATTGAATTTTGTTGTGAGAGAAACATAGACAATAATGGTATAATTCGGCCAAAAGGCCGATTCAATTAAGTTATGATGGCAAAGAGCAATATGGGCCTGTGAGAGGGCCGAATCAAAAGCGAAAATAGACTATGGTAAAACTAGGCCAGGAGGCCGATTCAAAGACGGAAATTGAAGGCACGAATAAGTTTTTTCCTGTTTTGTTTAGGTTCTGATTGTGGGTTCAGATCAGTTTCACTTTCGTCAGCAATGTCGGTCAAATCTTGAATCAAGCGTTTATACAAGACCTCACTCTTCCCAGTCACAAAAGCACACACAAGTGGAAAAACTACGATTTCCATGTCCCACAGGTGCATGAATTGTGTACGTTTGGTAAAATATTATAGGTACTGTTTTAAAAGTACCGTCCATAATCCAAAATGGGGCTTCTGATAATATCTTCAAATTTGCAGCTGTATTGAATATTAAAATCAGGTCCTCCTCTATCGCAGTCTCCTTTTAGAAATAAACCACCATTTAACGTACATTTGAGTTCAGGAGGAATATTAATATCCACTGATGACGTAGGTTCAGATGGACGATCACAGCGTCTGATCCGCTTTATTGTCTTTCTTAGGGCATTTTTGGAAGGTAGAACCTCTCACAATATCTGGAGTAGCAGAGGTGGTGCTTGACTGAATAATTTGAATCGGTAGATCTCTAGTGGCTTTTGCTTGTATTTGTATTTCATTTCTTATGTTTGCAACACTAGCAGCACTTGCACAAGGAGCATGATTGTGCTCCTCAAATTTTGTTAGTAAGTTTTGTTCTTCATTCACAAGTGTGGTAACTGCTCTTCCTTTGCAGTTATTAGATTTTCGAAACTCACAGCACCAGTAGTATGATTCTTTTCTGTTTTTTTCTTTAACCATCAGGTATCCACGTACGTTAATCTTTTTTTCTTTTTTGAGAAGGAATCTTTTCACAAATTTCTTCCCATTTCTATGGGTGGTTTAGCACTGAAATATAGTTCAAATATGAAAGGCTTTATTGTTACTGTTCGTTTTGTAAGTTCATAAGAAAGGCCCAATTATCATAGTTTGGTGTTTTAACGTTAAGAACAAACCAAAGAACTCACATTTATATGAAAGGCCTTATTATCACTGTCTGGTGGTTATATATATATATATATATATATATATATATATATATATATATATATATATATATATATATATATATATATATATATATATACGATACATATATATATATATATATATATATATATATATATATATATATATATATATATATATATATATATATATGACCTGATCTCGGTCATTTGTGGGTTCGGGATATGAAGGAATAAACAGGAGAGAGATAAGTTCACGTGAAACGTTTAACACAGGTGTATTCTTCTTAGCTACACAGGTGGCCTTTAACTGTAATTATTACGTTAACTATGCTAGTGCACAAACGGACGGCAGGTTAGACTGTTATTGACACTTCATTGTGACACTCGTCTTTGTGTGGCGGCCGACGGCGACGGAAGTGCGGCTACTGGGCACTCGTGTCTCGACCCAGTCTGTCTGTACTGTATGCGACCCGCTGACGAACTGATTTGACCGGTCGTCCGGCCTGTTTCAAATGCCCCATACACACAGCATCATTATGCAAGAAGCTGTTTGGTTATTCTGGCTCCTTAGACACAAGGGCCAATCACGAAGGGATAAAGAGATGCGTGGCACTCTTTGAACTGCCCAAGCCACGCCAACTTGTAACGTCTTTGGCGGTTGACTTGTTTTGATACACATACACACAGAATCACTTATAACGGTTTCACGGGACTTCAGAATATCACGGAGAAGGCATATTCAAAACTGTATCGAGTCAGCTCATCACTCCCTCCCCAGTTCTTGCGTCCCGCAAGACACACACTGATCTTATGATTTGCGCATTGTTGTTCTTCTTCGAGTGCCACACCGCCTTTGAGTGCCATACCATCCAGTTTGTGCAAAATTTTAAAACTATTAAGGTAGGGCCATTTGGCGTGTTACAAACACAAGTTACAACAAATGAATCTCACGCTTCACAATGTGTCATACAGAAAAACAAACTTAGGTTCACATTCAATAATGTCAATTAAAAATGGATAGTCACAGGTCCAGCTCAAAAAAACTAAATTCATAAACAAAAATTCACATGAGTTAAAAATGAGACGTTACTCATAAAAAATTAGGTAAATGTATAAGAAAACTTACTGAACTCTTTCTGCAACAATAAAAACAAGGAAAACAGAAAATCAAAATTCAAATATTACACAAAAAATAACTTCTTTTTTTTTCTTTTAAATAATCTCATATTCCCACATCATCGATGGAAAATCATAAATTTCTGACAAAGTATAAACAGCATTGACAACGATATGAAATTTTGGACACTGTATAATTGGCATCAATAGAAATTCTTAAAAAAATTGGATACATCGTAACAATATGTGTTTAATATGACTTGAAATGCAATAAAAAAAATAATAATGCAATAAAAAACAATACAATTAGGAATACATAGACTCACTCATTCATATATGCTTGGAACTGTAACAAAAGGATCTTTTTATTTTTTTTATTTTCATTAGACATCAATTTCTCAGCAATAACTGACATGAAACAAAAGTGCATAAGCATGTTTTTATGATATTCTCTGTTCACGTTGTGACGGACACATTTATTCATGACTCGCGCTGGTATGCTACGCAAGGCACCTACGCACACTTACAAATTACGGGGTGGATGGTTTGCTTTATCGAAGAGGGAGGAACGGTGGCACAACAAGTTACTAACTTTTTTTTTAGTTCAGAAAAACTGTGACTTGTCAGTCAACTCCCTTACACACTAGCAAACCCACAGACACTCAACACATGCATACTTCCATGTCACTTACGCAACACGTTCATACAACAGCTGACTCACTTGCCTCTGTTCTCTGTGCAACTCACCCACAGGTGTAACTAAAACATTTAACTGTATGCCTCGCAGTTCCTCTCTCTCTCTCTCTCTCTCTCTGGCTCGTGCCTTACAGCACTCTTGGGAAGAGCGTCTGCTACTCTTTTCGTTTCTCTTTTTTTTTTTTTTTTATGATACGTATCATCCTACGATCTTGTTGAGAAATTAACATTCTTAGACATTTCTTTATCAGGGATAAAAATACAATTTGTTCTCACATCATTATCAAATTTAAAAATTACTTCTCTTTTCAATGAAAATTCAGACTACTATTTCAACAAAAAATATATCATCTCGTTATTTACTCAAACAAACTCTTTTAATGAATTTTCGTTAATAATTTCTTCAACAAATATATCAGTCTTGTTACTTTACTCAGACGAACACTTTAACGAACTTAATCTTAATCATAGTTCTTCGATGGGGACAAATGGAATGTATTGTCGCTCGTGATACTTTAACTATAACCAGAACACGGCCTAAGAGAACCATCCTTTTTTTTTTCTCTTATTTTTTTTTATACTTTTTTCTAATGTTACTTTCTAGAATTTCCCTATCTGCATTTCCCTAACACAACATGCTATTGATTACGCTACTAAAGGCTACACAACTCGTTCATTGTGCAGTCGAACTAATATTAATATTACTATCAGTGACAACTTTTATCAATCACGACGGCTTCTAGGCGGGGTAGGGTCTCCCACCTCCGGGGGTGTGAAGGGTATCCTTTCATCACATCCCCATAGTATCCCAAGACACTATCCTGTAGTACTCTCCCTCTCTGCCATACGGTTGAGATGTTCCCGTTTTCTATGCAATTTGCTCACAGGTCAGCAACTTGAACTATTAGTGCCAGCAGCGGTGTCGGCGATCGCTACTGATGCTATTAGTTTGCTTGTATCTTCTTCACATCGAGCCTGGATTCTCTCACTGGGTTGCTGGCTGTCATCTGACGTCTATCAGCTATTCCTTATTCTAACATCGCTTCATCCTATCCATACCTTAGGCAGGTATCGTGACTTCCTTCACGGGTGGAGGTTGGTAAGGGAACTTCTGCACTATTCACCTTTTTAATACCATCCCTCTACTCTTCAATAGGTCGCGATCAGAAGTAGGAGTGGACTTCCCCCTTCCCACGGAGTCACAGGGGAGAGGCTCTGGTCGACCTCTGTCTGTCCCAGCATTCTTGACTCGTGGGTGTACAGGTTGTCTTCTACTTCTCCTCTACTTGGTCTGCTACACGAGTCGGTTACTTGGGGGGTCAACGAAGGGTCCACGAACGGTGTTCGGGTGCCACCACCCCGTCGTTTGAATTTGGTGCTGCAATCGTCGATTTTGAATCTCCCCACCACTAGTCTCTGTCTTCAACGGATTTTTCTGAAATGTTTTGTTGATACTTCGCAGATTCGAATTCTCTCCGCTTCGCCCTCGTCGAATTCGGTCGCGAAACTGTCTATAACAGCAGTAATTTATTAACGATTTCTGCGATCGCACTCTGTCTGTTGGTTAACACTGCGTTTTTCGAAATCGCAGGGTGTGTGATTGTACACTGTCTCTCTGGTTAGCACTGTGCATTTCGAAATTGTACGGTGTGATTGTACACTGTCTTTCTGTTTAGCACTATGCATTCCGAAATCGTACGGTGTGATTGTACACTGTCTTTCTGTTTAGCACTATGCATTTCGAAATCGTATGGTGTGATTGTACACTGTCTTTTTGGTTAGCACTGTGCCTTTCCTCTTGATGGCCGTAACAAACAAATGGAGCTGAATGACAGACCCTTCATTTCGTCTGGGAAATGCCGGAGACAAATTATGTGTTGAACGACAACAACAAAAAAATACTGAGGCTTGCTATCTGGTGTTAGATAATTGAAGGGTGGATAATCAATCTACCAATTTGCAGCCCTCTAGCCTCAACTGTTTTTAAGATCTGAGGGCGGACGGACAGACAAACCTGTCACAACAGTTTTCTTTAACAGAAAACTAAAACTGATGTTATAATCAAAGACTATGAATATATCTTGACTCTAAAATGACGCTTCCTCCCGAGATATGAGGGATAACCGCTGAAAAGCGAAAGCATTGCGGAAGACAGAAGCGACGAGATTCCAGATTAATGAATATTCCTTCAGTCTGTTGACAAAAAACCCCTTCTTCGCTTAATTCCAATCATCGATGGGATGTATAAAAATGAGTGCTTGCTGTTCTTTACAAAGAAATTAGCTCGAGCAATAAATATTTTATAATAGCTGTACTTTTACGATTCGGACAAAGATTATTCAGTGATAAGTTACGTTAATTCCTTAGCTTTATGCTTCTCTCAAAAGTGAATACATTTCATGTGTTCACCGAGGGAAATTGGCATTTTATTACTGAATCAGGATGACTGAAAATTTAAACATTCACAAAATTGCCAGCTGAGAAGATGGGAGTGAAATGCAGTGCATATGAATATGCAGAGCTTCACTAGGCGTGTAGGCGCCGTGACACCGTATTACTAGCGAAAATAATATGGTAGAACATCTCTTTAAAATCATTCATGGCAAAGCTCGAATCAGGAGTTTCGTAGAAGTTAAAGGAAGCCTGTAGTATTCCCCCAAAATTGATAATGTACAGATTCCAGCCTTCCAGGAATATTCCAAGAGTATTAAAGGTATTCCTGGAAGGAATACTCCCCTCCCTTGATCTTATCCACTCAGCGGGGAAACATTTCAGCTTCTTATCATATATTCATACCTCTGGTGTCCCAGTCGCGTCATAAGTTTTCAAGAGAGAGCAATATAGATAAGGCACAACATTATCATGCTATTGGTGTGTACGTTTGTATATTTATTTGTGTGCGTAGTGTATGAATATATATATATGTGTGTGTGTGTGTGTGTGTATGTGTGTGTGTGTGTGTGTGTGTGGTGGTGTGTGTGTGTGTATGCGTATAGTTATGTGTGTAAATAATATTTATATACATTTTTACAGTATATTGTAGATACGATATTGAATCGACAAGAATTGGGACAAATTTCCCTCCTTTGATGATATTCAAGACACTGTTTTCTCCTTATCAACGTTTTCTCACTGTGAATCTTTGCCTGGCTCTGCGTGGCATCGAAGTTACGCAGTTTAACGATAATTGTACTGGCACAATCTTTCGTTAAAATATTAATTGTGTATTTCATCCATATCTCTTTTGTGCTGCTCATTGTTTTCATTTTCACAGTAAGTGGTGTGCTGTATATACAAATGCATATACAACATATGCATTTGCAACATATGGATATCTGTTTGAAAAGTGAAAAAGAAATATTTCCTGAAAAGAAGCAACATAGTAATCAATTATGCTAAAAATAAAAATAAAACCTGAGGTGGCAGATGTTATCTCTAAGAACAAATAAATTAGCAAGTCGAGAAATCTTTTGTAGAAAATAGATAATAGAGCAATCAATTTCCCTGCAAAAAAGTAGATCAGAAGTTGGCAGACAAATATGTCACGAAATCAAGAAATATGTTATAAAAAAATAATAGAACAATCAATTTCCCTACAAATAGAAAACCTCAGGTGTTGACAGATGTTATCTCTAAGAACAAATCTAAGAGGAGATGAAGAAATCTGCTACAAACTCTTTCTGAGGAGGACAGACAACTCCAGTGTTTCCACAACAGTTCGGGAAACGAGGTTATAAAAGATTTCCTCCCAGAAAACTTCGATCACATTTTATCTCTGCCCCAATAAGGCCGGAAAGGTGATATGTCTAAGTCAGTAGGAAACCAATTGGATCTCAAACTTTTCTAAATTGCCTCTGGCTTCTTCGATTGTTTTTCGGGAGGATTTATAATCCCGGGGCTTAAAAGGAGAGCAGTTTTCTATGCGATCTCTTACGCCTTTGAAGTTGCGGGGATTCTGTTCCGATGACTTTCGATCATAAAGCGTTCTCTTTTTACTCTTATTGTGCCTTGTTTACGGCATTGTAAGGAGGGATTTTGCTCTTATAATGATTCTATTTCTTAAAAAATTTCCGGATATTATTATTATTATTATTTTGCTATATCACAGTCCTCCAATTCGACTGGGTGGTATTTATAGTGTGGGGTTCCGGGTTGCATCCTGCCTCCTTAGGAGTCCATCACTTTTCTTACTATGTGTGCCGTTTCTAGGATCACACTCTTCTGCATGAGTCCTGGAGCTACTTCAGCCTCTAGTTTTTCTAGATTCCTTTTCAGGGATCTTGGGATCGTGCCTTGTGCTCCTATGATTATGGGTACGATTTCCACTGGCATATCCCATATCCTTCTTATTTCTATTTTCAGATCTTGATACTTATCCATTTTTTCCCTCTCTTTCTCTTCAACTCTGGTGTCCCATGGTATTGCGACATCAATGAGTGATACTTTCTTCTTGACTTTGTCAATCAACGTCACGTCTGGTCTGTTTGCACGTATCACCCTATCCGTCCTGATACCATAGTCCCAGAGGATCTTTGCCTGATCGTTTTCTATCACTCCCTCAGGTTGGTGCTCGTACCACTTATTACTGCAAGGTAGCTGATGTTTCTTGCACAGGCTCCAGTGGAGGGCTTTTGCCACTGAATCACGCCTCTTTTTGCACTGGTTCTGTGCAAGTGCTGGGCATTCGCTTGCTATGTGGTTTATGGTTTCATTTTTCGTATTGCACTTCCTACATATGGGAGAGATGTTATTTCCGTCTATCGTTCTTTGAACATATCTGGTTCTTAGGGCCTGATCTTGTGCCGCTGTTATCATTCCTTCAGTTTCCTTCTTTAGCTCTCCCCTCTGTAGCCATTGCCATGTGTCATCACTGGCTAGTTCTTTAGTCTGTCTCATGTATTGTCCGTGCATTGGTTTGTTGTGCCAGTCCTCTGTTCTGTCTGTCATTCTCCTGCCTCTGTATATTTGTGGGTCTTCGTCTACTTTTATTAGTCCTTCTTCCCATGCACTCTTTAGCCACTCGTCTTCACTGGTTATTATTATTATTATTATTATTATTATTATTATTATTATTATTATTATTATTATTATTATTATTATTATTATTATTATTATTATTATTAAACAATCTACAATCATATAACAAAAAATATATTTCTATGTAAAAATAGAACAAAGACTTTAGAACACCTGAACGGTGATGCTCATCAGCGTAATGTTGAAATGTAAATTATTATTATTATTATTATTATTATTATTATTATTATTAAAAATACTCATAGTAGCATGGTTCTTGAAATAGTGAAACACATTCACAGTTTTTTTTAAATATATTTGTATCCATACATAACTGCGGATTTTTTCTCTATTATTATTATTATTATTATTATTATTATTATTATTATTATTATTATTATTACTTATTATTATTATTATTTCGAAGGTGAACCGAATTCGTATTGCACAAGCCCACCACTTGGCCATTGACTGGATATTCAAGTTTGCAAAGAATGTAATGGTGTTCATGTGAAAGAAGTAGCAGAAGGCAACAGGAAATACAGAAAGGAAAAAGTAAATAAAAAAAGAATATTAAACACATATTTAAGAATTTAAAATAATGAAATTCAAGGAGAATTGTTGGTAGAAGGGACACGAGTGATTGTCTAGATTCGCAAACCTGGAAAGATTCCCAAGAAATTTTATTGCAGTCGGTTCATGATAGCAAAGAAGATATGAATCTATTTCACAACGAGAACATAATTGCTAGCCAAATTGAACTTTCGTTGATACGAAGAAAAGACTGGGGAAAATATATCAAAAATTATCCAAAGAGTGTCAAAAATATTTCTAAACGATATGATCACTGGAGTGGAAAAGAATAGGTCGACTTTTGCACATGACCAAATTTTTAAAATTGTGCCTAAGAGAAGCCTTCCAAAAGCTATCACAACTAACGCACTCTACTGAATTGTAATAGAGTTCAGATACAGAGCATCGATAACCCTCATAAATGATAATGTAACTCATAAACCACGTCCATACGGATGAGAGAAAGAGCCCATCAATCTGATTTTAGTGCCATTTTTCACGAATCCCAGCTGAGAAAGAGTTCCTCGTCCATTTAGACGGCAGTCATCGTTATGATAATCCATCACATTGGCCAATAACATCTGCCAATGAGGAAAAGTAACAGTGAATATTGGTATTATGTCCAATATCATAATTCTAAACCGTTATAGAATTAATAAGTAAAAATCAACAGTTATATATATCAGAAAGGCTGTATTTAGCAAAATAAAAAATTACAAAAATGATCTTGAGTTGGCTGAACAGATCCGTCGTGCAAATAGTCAAAAGCGCCAGTTTTTTAATCATTTTTGCCTTTTGATAAATACAGCCGTACTCATATTCATAACTGTAACTGTAGGATTTTTACTTAGGACTTCCGGTCACACTGTAGTTATGCAACCTAAGTGATATTTACTCTGAGAAGGAGGTTGAGATAAAGATTTTATTTTTATTATCAAACATGTGAGTTCTGTGGTTGAAATTATTTCCCTCGAGAGTAGAACTCTTACCTAATCGTTATATGTATTTTTAATTTCAAAGTTATTTACCCATTGATGAATGCTTTAGGTAGATATAGGCTGTCTTCTGAATGTTTTTGTTTTCGCGCTATTTCTGGTACAATTAAAAAAAAAATTTATTTAATGTTTTGCTATTTTTTCACTTGCTATTTTTAAGTAATTTTGTTTGTTCATTACCAGGTTCATATCCCCAAGAAAATTAATTACTTTAGAATAGTCTATGTTTCTAAAGTTAGTTATTATTTATCCTATCACCCATTTTCATACTTTAAATACTTCCTTCACAGACAAATATTTATTTATTTACAGTACCCTCTACACTTGTATAAAATACCTCTAAAACTCAATCAATATAGACCGAAAAGCAAAGG
The DNA here is from genome assembly GCF_015104395.2 of Macrobrachium nipponense. Taxonomy (NCBI): domain Eukaryota; kingdom Metazoa; phylum Arthropoda; class Malacostraca; order Decapoda; family Palaemonidae; genus Macrobrachium; species Macrobrachium nipponense. Next base: position 71,735,917 of record NC_061090.1, on the reverse strand, counting down.
AATATCCCTGGAACAACGTAACACCTGACTGGCAGAAGGAGCCAATCTATTTATCAAACATAATTTCCCCCTGAAAATCTGTCACCACGACGTCGATGGAGGAGTCTCGTCATCTCAGAGAGGAATCCAATAACCCGATGGAAGGCTGCAGCTTCCCACTACACTTGTGGCGTTGTTCAATTGATCGTTGCATGTTCACAGAGCCCCTCAAGGGGGATAGCCCCGTCAGTGCACCTCACGTGGTGCACCGTAGGCATTATACTTACGGTTCTTTGCAGCGTCCCTTAGGCTTCTAGCTGCAGCCCCTTTCATTCTTTTTACTGTAACTCGATTCATGTTCTTCTTCCTTCTTCTATCTTACTTACCTCAGTCATCACTAACAATTGTTTCACAATTCAGCTGCTTTGAGGTTTTTTTCCTTTTACACCTTAAAACATCTTTTACTCTCAATTTCCCTTTCAGCGCTGAATCTCTTTATATCCTTCTATACAGATGTCATAGTGTTTAACATAACGCCGAGACTATCTGATGGGTTATTACGAACCAGAAGCCACTTGAATGAGAGTTCTCTCTGTAAACGCTGAAATATTTCTTACTAGCAAAAGCACCATCCATATTAACTGCTTATTATCAGTGTGGTTATCAGAATGTCGAAAATCAAGAATACTATATATATTTTTTATCGTGATCAGTATACTTTTACTGTAATTCTTCCTCAGCAGTTGAGCTCTAGGGTAAAAGTTACTCTCCCATTCACTCACGAACTTAAATAACGATATAATTACTAACAACAAAAGCAATTTTCCGGCTGAACAACTGTAATCAAGGGCTGGGCTCATTCAACAATAAATGGAGTCTATTTCTTTCTATCCATCAGAACAATTGCACAGGTGAACGAAGCGGCAAAAGGAAATCTATTATGCGAGATTAGTGACGACCCATTGACCACGCGGTCTCAGCCGACTCAATTCTCTGGTACGGGTAACAAAGGACATTGATGACAAAAATCATAATTTCAGTGATAGTCACACCTACCCTCTCTCTCTCTCTCTCTCTCTCTCTCTCTCTCTCTCTCTCTCTCTCTCATTCCTTTCCCTTAACTTAGTGAGGTGCACTATATGCACTAACCCCCAACAGGGGTGACCCTCGCTGCTAAAATATTAGCAAATGGAAACTGCTTTGCATACTGTCTAAATAGGAACAATAATTTCCAATTTTCCTCTAGAGAGACAACAGCTTCCCTTGGTATTCCATTCTTACGCAGTTCCTTGTTGCTCCAATGAGTTGGTTGTTTGATTTCATGTTAGAGATGAATTCTCTAATCGGTTTCTGCGCAGAAATATTTTGGGTAACACAATGAAAATATTTTACGTGTTTTTTGCAACACGGAATTGTCAAACCAAGATCTAGATTGTAAAGGTTAGATCAGTGTTTTATCCCCTTATCCTATGTTATTCAGCACTATCGTGGATAGTGCCACCAGTGCACCTCACACGGTGTACTGTAGGCATTACATAAGGTTCTTTGCAGCGTCCCTTCGTCCCTTCCTATACTTGTGACCTTGAATATCTCAAGAATGAGGTCCGCCGCTCCTTTCACATTACCCCTCGTGTGTTTGCGTACTTTTGCGCGCAAGTATTTGCGTGTGTAAGAACAACCGATGGGAGAAACAGAGGAGATGGAGAAGGAAAGAGTGAGAGATCTATTGTTGTCGCTGATGTTGCTTTGTGGCAGGAGGAGGATGATCGAGTGTCCATCCTCTTTACAGAAGTCAGAGCATCTCGAGCGTAGGATGAACCGGATGTCAAGAGACGAAAGAAAAATCCCTCAGTTTCCGAATGAGAGAAATGCAGCTAGAAAACCGAAGAAGATAATTACAGACAGAAAACAGAGGATGTTCATTTTTGCTTTCCTCTTAAGAAGCCTACCACCACTTGTGTGTTTTAAAATGAAGTGAGAATGACTGCAGGTTGCTGTTCCTTTTGATGAAGTTTATCAAAGTGAAGGCTTGATGGTTTTCATTCTAAATTTCCAGGAGTGGAAGCCTTAGTACCATATTTACTTCTGGACTTTATTTCACTAATATTCCTCGCCAGTTTTCCCGTTCGTCGTCACTTGAACTCTTAAACTGCGAAAATGCGACCCCAGCTGTCACACTGTCCTGCATCCACTTCCCTGTGAACCCAGATCTCTCTCGTCCTCTGAGTTTTCTTTATTTATTTTCCTACCTCATTGTCGAGACTCCATTTACTTACATCTCTCTCAATTGATTGAATTTGTCATTTATTTATTTTTCATGTTGATAAGTTAACTCCTCTTTCAGTATCCATTACTTTGTGTTACTTCTTTCTAATGAACACCTTAATATTCTTTGGAAGCTTCAATTTCGAGTCATTGGCCCCTGTGGTGGTCTCGTTCCATATGGATAGGGGTCCTCTTTTCAATAATAATAATAATAATAATAATAATAATAATAATAATAATAATAATAATAATAATAATAATAATAAAATGAGCCAGTATATAATTTCGCTACCATTCAGTGGCTCCATGGTAAAATTGCAGCGTGTTACTTTAGTCGTAAAGTGATACCTTCATCCATTTCTTCTTTTTGCCAAGACTTGAGTAAACTGAAAGAGATGGCAGAAAAAAGGCTAAGAAGCAAGAAAACAAGGGAGGAACTCAACGAGAAATACAAAGTACAAGAGAGGGGACTAAACAACACAATAGAAGATGTAAAACAGAGGCTTAAGGCCAAAGCACATAAGATCCAACGGTACATGAACAGGAATAAGGGATACCAACAGAACAAACTATTCGGAACCAACCAGAAAAGACTATACAGCCAACTAAGAGAGGAAGACAACCACCCATAAATTCCTGAAGCCGAACAAGTAAGAGACTCTGGGAAAACATATGGAGCAATCCGGTATCACACAACAAACATGCAACATGGCTCCAGGAAGTCAAGAAGAAGAAACAGGGCGAGAATAAAACAAAGATTCACAGACATCACGACAGACACAGTCAGACACCAACTAAAGAAAATGCCAAACTGGAAAGCCCCAGGTCCTGATGAAGTCCATGGATACTGGCTGAAAAACTTCAAGGCCCTACACCCACGAATAGCAGAACAACTCCAGCATTGTATCTCAAATCACCAAGCACCCAAATGGATGACCACAGGAAGAACATCCTTAGTACAAAAAGACAAAAGTAAGGAAATATAGCCAGTAACTACAGGCCTATCACCTGCCTACCATAATGTGGAAGTTACTAACAGGTATCATCAGTGAAAGGCTATATAACTACCTAGAGGAGACAAACACCATCCCCACCAACAGAAAGGCTGCAGAAGGAAGTGTAGGGGCACAAAAGACCAGCTCCTGATAGACAAAATGGTAATGAAGAACAGTAGGAGAAGGAAAACCAACCTAAGCATGGCATGGATAGACTATAAGAAAGCCTTCGACATGATACCGCACACATGGCTAATAGAATGCCTGAAAATATATGGGGCAGAGGAAAACACCATCAGCTTCCTCAAAAATACAATGCGCAACTGGAATACAATACTTACAAGCTCTGGAATAAGACTAGCAGAGGTTAATATCAGGAGAGGGATCTTCCAGGGCGACTCACTGTCCCCCATACTCTTCGTAGTAGCCATGATTCCCATGACAAAAGTGCTACAGAAGATGGATGCCGGGTACCAACTCAAGAAAAGAGGCAACAGAATCAACCATCTGATGTTCATGGACGACATCAAGCTGTATGGTAAGAGCATCAAGGAAATAGATACCCTAATCCAGACCGTAAGGATTGTATCTGGGGACATCAGGATGGAGTTTGGAATAGAAAAAATGCGCCTTAGTCAACTACAAAAAGGCAAAGTAACGAGAACTGAAGGGATAAAGCTACCAGATGGGAGCAACATCAAACACATAGATGAGACAGGATACAAATACCTGGGAATAATGGAAGGAGGGGATATAAAACACCAAGAGATGAAGGACACGATCAGGAAAGAATATATGCAGAGACTCAAGGCGATACTCAAGTCAAAACTCAACGCCGGAAATATGATAAAAGCCATAAACACATGGGCAGTGCCAGTAATCAGATACAGCGCAGGAATAGGGGAATGGACGAAGGCAGAACTCCGCACCATAGATCAGAAAACCAGGAAACATATGACAATACACAAAGCACTACACCCAAGAGCAAATACGGACAGACTATACATAACACGAAAGGAAGGAGGGAGAGACTACTAAGTATAGAGGACTGCGTCAACATCGAAAACAGAGCACTGGGCAATATCTGAAAAAACAGTGAAGACGAGTGGCTAAAGAGTGCATGGAAGAAGGACTAATAAAAGTAGACGAAGACCCACAAATATACAGAGACAGGAGAAAGACAGACAGAACAGAGGACTGGCACAACAAACCAATGCACGGACAATACATGAGACAGACTAAAGAACTAGCCAGCGATGACATTGGCAATGGCTACAGAGGGGAAAGCTAAAGAAGGAAACTGAAGGAATGATAACAGCGGCCTAAGATCAGGCCTAAGAACCAGATATGTTCAAAGAACGATAGACGGAAATAACATCTCTCCCATATGTAGGAAGTGCAATACGAAAAATGAAACCATAAACCACATATCAAGTGAATGCCCAGCACTTGCACAGAACCAGTACAAAAAGAGGCATGAGTCTGTGGCAAAAGCCCTCCACTGGAGCCTGTGCAAGAAACATCAGCTACCTTGCAGTAATAAGTGGTACGAGCACCAACCTGAGGGAGTGATAGAAAATGATCAGGCAAAGATCCTCTGGGGACTATGGTATCAGACGGATAGGGTGATACGTTGCAAACAGACCAGACGTGACGTTGATTGACAAAATCAAGAAGAAAAGTATCACTCTTGATGTGGGCAATACCATGGGACACCAGAGAACGTATCACCACTGATGTCGCAATACCAGGACACCAGAGTTGAAGAGAAAAGAGGGAAAAAAAAATAAAAAAAAGGGAAATAATATCAAGATCTGAAAATAGAAATAAGAAGGATATGGGATATGCCAGTGGAAATCGTACCCATAATCATAGGAGCACTAGGCACGATCCCAAGATCCCTGAAAAGGAATCTAGAAAAACTAGAGGCTGAAGTAGCTCCAGGACTCATGCAGAAGAGTGTGATCCTAAGAAACGGCACACATAGTAAGAAAAAGTGATGGACTCCTAAGGAGGCAGGATGCAACCCGGAACCCCACACTATAAATTACCACCCAGTCGAATTGGAGGACTGTGATAGAGCAAAAAAAAAAAAAAAAAAAAAATAATAATAATAATAAAATGAGCCAGTATATAATTTCGCTACCATTCAGTGGCTCCATGGTAAAATTGCAGCGTGTTACTTTAGTCGTAAATTTATACCTTCATCCATTTCTTCTTTTTACCAAGAAACAAAAAACTTTTAATACTTTTTAAAAGCATTACACCTGCATGTAAAGAGCGGAAGCTTAAGATGTTTCTTTAATTTATTTAGCATCCCTTTTTTCGCATTTATGACAATTTATATTATTTTTTAACGATGCAGTTATGGAACACTTATATTTATGAAGAGCTCCAGCTTTCGATGTCTCTGCAACTAATTAATTTCAAATAAATGAAAATTTTTATTAATATTTTAACATGACACAGTAATGGAAAAGTGAGCTATTCCACCTGGTATCCCTTAGAAGATAAATTGTGCAAAATTTATTACAAAACCAAAACTTATCATGAACGAAGTCTGAAGCCAATCCAGCAGCCGTCTCGCTCGCGCGTGAATTCGAAAGCAGCGACCGGAAGTGGCAGAGACCAGCCCGGAAATGGCTCTGCATAAACCGCAAGCTTTTATTGGAATACATGCTGTCAGACTGACACAGAGAGAGAGAGAGAGAGAGAGAGAGAGAGAGAGAGAGAGAAAGAGTGTGATGAAGTTAATGAAGATGATCAGATTATGATGATGATGATGACGATGAGAGATAGACTGCAATATTGTCAGGCTGACAAACTGAAAAAGAGAGAGAGAGAGAGAGAGAGAGAGAGAGAGAGAGAGAGAGAGAGAGCCGGTTAACGCAGGGCCTGTGGAAATTGGGCCGAAAAGCTCAGCGTGAGAAGCAGACAACAACTAGCCATCAATGTTTTTAAGCTCCATCGACTTGATTGCAACGGAGTGAGATATACCGGAACGGGGGAATCCTGGAACGGGAATCATGCTGAAATTGTTCCCTCCTGTGGAGAACATAAATGAAAAATGGGCACTTCTGGTTGTGTCTGAAAAAAAAAAAAAAAAAAAAAAAAAAAAAAAAAATGTATATATGATATATATATATATATATATATATATATATATATATATATATATATATATATATATATATATATATATATATATATATATATATATATATATATATAGCAAAAAGACAGCAAAAGCACTAACGGAACTAAAGACGACTTTTTGAAGCAATATTCTTCTGCTACATCGAAAGAAGAAATATACGCGGGCTTACATCTTAATCTTATATATATATATATATATATATATATATATATATATATATATATATATATATATATATATATATATATATATATATATATATATATATATATATATATATATATATATATATATATATATATATATATATATATATATATGTATAGAGAGAGAGAGAGAGAGAGAGAGAATATAAACCATCATCATCATCTTGCACTTTCACGCGTTTATTCATTTGATACTTAAGATAGTTTTCTTCACGCTTGCATTTGATAATAAAAAAAAGATGAATACTCATCGTACCGGATTCAATTATATGTGGACATTAAACAGTATAGGACTTCATTCATACATGATCACTAGAAAGAACTGTGGAAATAAAACAAACTTAAATAGTGTTTGATATTTAATCATGCAAATGACTCGCTATGCAATGCTCAGCGTACGCATCATTACAATTTTGGTTGTCCTTCATTATTCGATTTTTACAGCACTGGAGAGAAAATGTAAAATAATGCAAATAAAAAAATGTTGCTTCAGAAGTTCGACAGTGAGGCATATGTTATATTCAAGCATTATAACATCGTTACCATAATTGCAGAACATCACCGGTCCTTAGTTAAGAGGGGAAGCAAGCCCTCATAAAAATAAATAAATAAATAAATTAATTAATTGATTAATTAATTGAAAAGGGGGAAAACAGAAAGCACGTTAGGAAAGAAAACACCGTCTCTTAGAGGATGCCTCTGGCCAAAGATGCCATCCATAAAACACGAGGCTGGCGGCTTGTAAAGAAACTACGGACTTTAGTCTTGAGTGAATTATGGAGGTGACAGGTGCTCGGCACCAACATGACTGGTTTTCTTTTGAGGATTAGATGAATAAGTGAAAAACTCGCATGAGTGACGGAGAAAAACGAGACAAAATGCGACATTATTTTTCTTCGTCTCCCCTTAAACGCTGGTAATCCACTCGGTATGAACAGAGGAAAATAAAGGAGAAAGAAAACATGGCATTAACGGCCATAACGAAAAAGTAACTAACTAAGACCTGAATTTTTTAGTTTAAAGATTATTATTTTTGTTGATGTTGTCACATAAATATTCAGAGCTCAAAGAAGCTGGATTCTGAAAAAAAAAAAAAAAATTCTGAAAAAAAAAAAAAACTGGAGATACTCATGAGACCTCCAGCTTCGAAGATGAAATGTTTTTCTGTGCTTGGAAATTCAACTCTTAGGAAATTCTACCAGATGAAAATTCCACCAGCTTTAATTTTTTTTTCTGTCTATTTATATATCTATCTATATCATTTATTGGATGTATGAAGAGTTCAATCAGGTTCAGATACAAATCTGGTGAATATTGTTTGATAACTGCAATGAAAAATCTAAACAAGAACAGAGAGAGAGAGAAAGAGAGAGAGAGAGAGAGACCAATAGGAAACAACCAGGAGATGACAGACAGACAAACTAACCAATAGAGAGAATACAAGGAGGGAGAGAGAGAAAAACTAGTGGGAAACGTATACAAGAAAAGGGGAGAGAGAGAGAAAGAGAAACCGATAAGAAACTTACAGGGGAAGAGAGAGAGAGAGAGAGAGAGAGAGAGAGAGAGAGAGAGAGAGAGAGAGAGAGAGAGAGAGAGAGAGAGAGAGACAATGCAAGCGACAATGACAAAGCGTCCATATCTTCGAGACCTTTCGTCCACATCTGGATTCTTCTTCTCCGGCCCAATGGCCGACCTGGAAAATCAATCTTTTATCTTAATGATTAGTGGCATTTTGAGTCAAGTGATTATCCCCCCCACAACCCCCAGCCCCTACAGTTCTCGCGGGGGGGGGGGGGGGGGCGCCTTCACTCTTAAAGAGGTTAATCTAAGAAATTTATTAAAAGGGAAGAGTTCGCTGTCGAGCCTTGTGGCACTGGAGGGCGAGTGGCTCCTTTGGGCACTCTTCAGTTTTCGCCTTTTTACCTTGTCGAGAATTTTTCTTTTTTAACGTTTTATCTTTATACATTTCTGTGATTTTCATGTCTTTGCCTTTCTAACATTTCGTGATTCATTTTATTTCTTTACCTTTTACCTTTTCTGGGGTTTCTTTCAAGTTTTCGTAAGACGTCTTCGGACAGGTACTGGTGGACATTATCTGGGTATCAAGTAGCCACCACATTCACATTTCTGAGCGGTGGACGCACATAGTGGAATTAGCATTACTTTCTGACTCACCTCAGGATCGAACCCAGGTCTTTCAGTTGAAAGGCAAGGACGCTACCAACAAGAATTTGGAACCTACTGAGTACTACTGTACCTAAGGCTTTATAGCCTTTCAGGTTAAGAGTTGTGGTGTCCGAGTGGTTAAGGAGATGGACTCGAAATCCATTGGGCTCTGCCCGCACAGGTTCAAATCCTGTCCACAGCGATGAAGTAACATTATGATCTCTTTGAGCAACAGGTTCGGGTCCTCTCGGTGGCGTCGGAAGGAAAAGAAGCTTGATCTATATTAATTCATGTGGGCATCTTTGTATACATTACTGTAAATGTATATAAGGTATTGAGTTTACGTGCTTGCACTGTCAATAAAAACTAATGTTAGTGATTGTATATATATTGCAATAATGTTTGTTGTCTTTGTTCATTATTATACATTTTAGTCATTAAGAATACGTATGTATATATATATATATATATATATATATCTATATATATATATTACATTTACATATATATATATATATATATATATATATATAGATATATATATATATATATAACATAATATATATATTGTATATATACAGACTTTACCATTATATAGGATATATAGATATATATATATATATATATATATATATATATATATATATATATATATATATATATATATATATACTATAATCCATGTATAGTATGTACATAGGTATATACAGATACAATATATATATATATATATATAAATATATATATATATATATATATGTATGATGTATATATATGTTTAGGTATATACAGACTTACATTTATATATATATATATATATATATATAGTATATATATATATATATATATATATATATATATATATATTCTGCGATATTATTATTAATTTTCAAGGTTATATACAGAAAAAAAAAAAACAATTTATTCAAGTCTCAATCCGCATTCACAATATTCGTTTCGAGTCGCCTTCGCAAATGCAAGGTTTTTGCATGCCACGATTTTAGCCTTGAGGCAAAATACATAAAACTTCTCTTTTATGTATTTTGAGGCAAAATACATAAAACTTCTCTTTTCATATCTGCGGTGAACCCAAATATCATACTTTTATGTCTCGTTTCCCCGACAGCTAGTTATACGAATGCGGGAGTGAGGGATTTCGTTTTATATATACACACACATATATATATATATATATATATATATATATATATATATATATATATATATATATATATATATATATATATATATACTCTTCACGCCACTGTCTCTATTCTGGAAGGTGTTACTGACTAAAAGACACGATAGTAATTTAGCCCATTTTAATCTTGGGTGCAACTCGAATATGGTATTGTCTGCCTGGTGCCGTTGTGGAATCTTGTATTCATTCCAACACTTTATTTTCCATTTCCTTACATTTTTTATTTATTCATCACCTTTTCCTTCAACTTGTCCCTCTCTCTCCAGACTGGCTTCCCTTTGGAGCCCTCTTGGGTTTGTTATAGTCTGTTGACTCTGTCCACGAGGGGTTTCTTCAGCTGAGGATTTGGACAGAGGCAAGAAAGAGGTTTGCCTTTGCAACAAGGGACAATGACTTTGCAGATTCTCTCGAGGTGTCATATTTATGATATCCAATTGAAGTGATTATGGCTTTGAAGTTATATGAAAATTTTAAGTTTGACAAGGGTTTGTCAATAAGCGACTTCGCTTAATACAGTCACTTGTAAAACCACGAAAAAAAGTATAGTAAACTTGTTTTACTCCAATTGAAGATTTTACTTGCCATTTACGCACAAGTATATCGCAAGTTTAGTAATTAGAGATTTAGTTTTTCTTTACTGGGTATCTTAAAATGCTTAAAAGGTGACGAATCTTAGCTTAAAAAGATAAATTCAACAAAAAAAGAATCATTTGAAATATATATCATGACTGCATACTTGAATAAACAGCGCCCCTTTCTATGTAAACTAACTCTAATGGCCCCGTGGTATTTTATTTCTCGTGGACAATAAGAAACAGAAGAAACAGCTCATTAGAATATAATGAAAGAGAGAAATAAATGAAACCTGAAAATACTTCCCTTATGAACAAGTGTCTTGTATGACAATGAGAGAGAGAAAGAGAGTGGGAGAGGAAGAGTAGGGGACTTTTCAAATGAACGTGTCTGTAATTCATTTTTTTTTCTTTTCCATTTAACATTTTCCACTAAAAGACTTCTCCCTTTCTTTCTGTCTATTGTCCTTCGTCAGAGTCAAAGGTTCTTAGAAAAGACGGTCTCATTCAGGCATCCCTTTTATCTGTTACTTAAGTCACTTATATAAGTGATGCGTTGAATTGCTCCTCTCAGGAACAGCGACTGGGCACTTTGACCCTTTCTGTTCTTTGTGCGTCTCTCTCTCTCTCTCTCTCTCTCTCTCTCTCTCTCTTTTCTTTTCCTTCGTTCGTTTACTCAAGGAAGTAACCCTTGTGTAGTAGAGTAGAGTCTGCAGTTTGCTTTTAATCCTTGGCTCGATGAGCAGCAGCTATCAGGCGTCAGAATTTACGGATTTTGTCAGTGCGTATTTGCGATCTTTTCCTTAATGACACCTACAGACAGAATGGTTCAACCTTTCGCACTGAGGTAAACGTGCAGTTTATTCGGGTTCTTAATATACCCTTATCAGAAGTTAACGTAATTTTTCAGTTTTTTGTCAACCTTGTGATTTTGTTAACATTTAATATTAAGACATTTAGTATTTAAGTATTTATTTTTAGGGAAATTTGTATTGTATATATTACGAAAGTTAAGTTTTAGTGTGGTGATTTTGCGCCTCCTCCCCGCTCGTTAAAATTTTTGAATTACCCTTTTAACACTCGTATCTTTTTGTTTACGTTTGGGTACGTGACTGGAGCCCTCGGTGAAGGAGGTGAGAAGAGACAGAGCGAGTGTTTGGGCAGACAGTTCGGGCTATCTACAGAGGCTGTCCTTTTTTTTGCTCTGCAGCTGCCGCTCTTAATATATTTTATCGACGCTTTTGGGAGTACTTTGAGCCGCCCTTCGCAGGTACACATCTGGCCACCTGCGGTGTTGTGTACGCTGTACTTTGAGTGCTGTCCTTCGCAGGTACGCTTCCGGCCACCTGCGGTGTTGCGTCCAGCTTTGTATTGCAGGTGATTTGTGCCACCTGCGGCCTTATCTTGCTGCCACCTCCGTGGAAGATTTTTCCTGAGGTGTTAGAAGCATTTGCTTTTCCAGGACGCCTTGGAACTTTTGCAGCTGTGGGGGCCTTGATGCCCGTTAGAAGTCAAGTAGGGAGACAGATCCCAGGTAAGCGTTCCTTTTTGTATGGTCGTGCAGGACCTCTCGACTCCTCCTTCCTGGTGCTTCTGTACTCCCCTGTTAGCAGAGTTCTGAAATTGTTTGGATCACGGCCTACTGTAAGGCAAGACCTTTATTATTAGTCCTGGATCACGGACTCCCCTTCTGAGTGAGGAGCTATTTTTTTTTTTTTTTATTATTATTTGTATATATATATATAGATATATCTTATAATGAACTGTCGAGACAGTTGGAATTTGCTGTCCTTTTTGTTTGTTTGGTTATAATTATTCTTATGATGTTAACAGCCTCGCGGCTTTTATATTTGTTTATATTATAAGTTTAGATTATCAACATAGGTAGGAGATTAAGTGTTTTCTCCCTGTTACTCTTCGCCTTCCTTCCCATCCTATTTAGTTATAGGTATTGGTTATCTTATTCATTTTGATCTGGCCAGTTATATTGCATATTTTGTTGTATTTGCATTCATGTGTTTCTCTCTATCTCTGTTTAGGACTTAGTTTTTAGTAGTTAGGAATCCCAAGGGATTATTCAAGGACTAGAATTTGTCCTTGGCAGTCACAAGGTTGACTTTGATTATTTTTGTTTGTTAATAAATATTGTTGAGTTTTTCTGAGTGTTTTCGTCTCCATTGACCATCTTTTACTGGATACTCTGTAACAACACTGAGTGTACATCCTTTAGTTCAGACAAACCTGCACCACGGCCCAACAAGGGTCGTAACAATTGGCGACCGTGATTTGAAACCTGATTGGGACAGATTGGCTTTTATTGAAGCCCAGAAAAAAGAATTTGACTTTGAATTGGGAGACATTAATGATTTGACTAAGCCTCGGTTTGGTATAACCAAGGGTCTACTTTACAGGTTTAGTCGTCCTTCGACAGATGATCTGGGCAAGACTTCTCAGATTGCACAAATTGTGGTTCCGTCCCAGTTCCGTGAATCGGTAATGAATCTTGCTCACAACAATTTTCTTTCAGGCCATTTTGGGGTATGGAAAACTTTCCAAAAATTAGCAAGGTATTTTTGGTGGCCTGGGATGAAATCTTCTTTGAAGCATTATGTGAAGGAATGTGAGGTATGTCAGGTTATGGGAAAACCAAATCAAATAATTCCCAAAGCTCCTTTACATCCTATCCCTGCCATTGGTGAACCATTCTCGGAATTGGTGATAGATGTCGTTGGTCCTTTACCTAAAAACCAAGTCTGGTTATGTTTATTTATTAACTATTATGGATAGAGCCTCTAGATTTCCCGAAGCATTCCCTATGAGACGTATTACATCTAAAGTTGTTTTTGAAAAATTAATGGATTTCTTTTCCAGGTATGGTCTCCCTCGTGTTATTCGGACAGATTGTGGTACAAATTTCACGAGTAAGGTATTTAGAGGTAAATGTGCTGAACTGGCCATTCAGCACATTACCAGCGTACCTTATCACCCGGAGAGTCAAGGTGTGGTGGAGAGGTTTCACCAGACCCTTAAATCCATTTTGAAAAAACATTGTTACGAACAAGGTAGTGAGTGGGATAAAGCACTTCCCTTTGCCCTCTTTGCTCTTAGGAATCATCCAAATTCTTCCACTGGTGTAGCTCCTTCGAATTGGTATTCGGTCATAAAGTTCGTGGTCCTCTAGAAATTTTTAGCGAAGTGCTACAGTCCGGTCGAAGGGGAGAGGTTAAAGTTGGAGAATTTGTAGAGGATTTGAAAAAGAGGTTGTTCAGTGCTTGGAATTTTGCACGGGAAAATCTGAGTTATTCGCAAGCTGTGATGAAGGATAATTTTGACAGAAAAGCTAAAGCTCGTTCTTTTGAACCTGGAGAATTGGTTTTGGTTTTGAGTATGGACCCAGACAATTTTCTTGAACCAAGGTATAAGGGTCCCTGGAAGGTATTGAGGAAGTTGTCCGAGGTCAATTATGAAATTGAAGCTCCAGGCTCAAGTAGAAAGTGTAGAATTTATCATATAAACAGACTGAAGCCATATCATTGTAAAAGTGTTGATCCTTTAGCAATTGTGTATGAACCGATATCGATAGTAGTAGATGTTCCTCCTGAAGAATCTGATGACTTATTGTATCAAGTTCCTTTCGATGCTTTGTTTGAAAATTTGCAAAATTTAGGAATCTTGCAGGAAGGTTTGGAACATTTGGATGTTATTCAAAGAAAAGATGTACTTAATTTAATTTATTCCTTTACAGATTTATTTCAGGATTCTCCAGGTAAAACTAATCTTCTTCAGCATGATGTTGATGTGGGAAGTGCTCCTCCTGTTAAGCAAAGTCCTTATCGGTTGAATCCCGTGAAAAGGGATATAGTCAGTAAGGAGATTGAGTATATGTTGGAGCACGACCTCATTCAGCCTTCTGTTAGTCCCTGGAGTTCTCCTATAGTTCTTGTTAAAAAGGCAGATGGTAAGTTCCGCATGTGTGTGGACTATAGGAAAGTAAACGTCCATACAAAGAATGATTCTTTTCCTTTGCCTCGTATTGATGATTGCCTCGACCAGATAGGATCTGCCAATTTTATTACAAAGTTGGATTTACTGAAAGGCTATTGGCAGGTTCCGTTATCTGATCGAGCCCGTGAAATCTCTGCATTTGTCACTCCCTTTGGTTTGTATGAATGCAAGGTTATGCCATTCGGGATGAAAAATGCAGCATGCACTTTTCAGAGGCTGATGAATAGGGTTATTTGTGGTTTAGAAGGAACAGAGATTTATATTGATGATTTGGTAGTGTATAGCAATGACTGGCATACGCATTTGGTAAGGTTGCGTAAAGTATTTGAGGCTCTTAGGTCTGCTGGTTTGGTTATAAATTTAGCCAAGTGTGAATTTGGTAAGACTAAGGTTTGTTATTTGGGTCACGAGGTTGGTTTGGGTCAGGTGGCTCCGAAACAAGCTAACCTCGAGGCTATTATTAATTTGAAAGCCCAAGTAATGTCAGAGAGGTGAGAAGGGTTCTAGGTATGATTGGCTACTACAGAAAGTACGTCAGAAATTTCTCAGACCTTGCTCATCCTCTTACAAAACTCCTAGAAAAAGGTCAGAAATTCTTTTGGTCGCAGCAGTGTGAGGAAGCTTTTAATAAGCTTAAATCTGTGTTGTTGACTAACCCCATTTTAATTTCCCCAGATTTTCAAAGACCATTTATCATTGCTGTGGATGCCAGTGATGTAGGAATTGGTGGTGTCCTCTTTCAAAGGAATGAGGATGGTGAAGTTCACCCGGTATCTTATTTCAGTCGTAAGTTATTGGCGGCAGAAAGAAGATACTCAACAATTGAAAAAGAAGCCCTTGCTTTGGTCCGCACCCTTATGCACTTTAAACCCTATGTAACTAATTTTTCTTTTCCCATAGAGGTCTGGACTGATCATAACCCACTGGTTTTTATTGAACGGATGAAAGGAGCCAACCAGAGGATCTTGCGCTGGGCTCTCTTTCTTCAAGAATTTAAATTGGTGATAAAGCACATTAAGGGTTCCGAAAATAAGATTCCTGATGCCCTTTCCCGAAATTGATTAGTTTGCCTTTCTCTCTCGTATGTCACCCTGCTCGTTTCTCCAATAGGTTATATGAAAAAAATTATTTTTTGAATATAGTATGGTTTCAATGTTCCTGCAAGTTTTATAGGTTTGAATTTAGTAGGTTTATTTGTTAATACCTGTTTATTTTTATTATACGGTTTGGCGACTGCCAGTTGTTGAGGTTTGTATGAAGTTTATACACTCTTAATATTTTATGATATTGCCCTTGGTTCCTAGCCAATTATTGATTTGTCACAATATACTTTGGACTTTGAATTGATGATTATATATAATGACTTTTTGGACTATATTGTTCGTGTATTGTAGGTTAAGGTGTAGGCCTGTGTGTGCTTGTAAGTTTATTTAGGTAAAGTTAAGTAGGTTGGTTTCCTTAGACTTGGGGATTTGTGACTTTTATGATCCTGTTTAAACTATGGGTATTGTTATGTCATGTCTGTCCTTTGCCATGCCTTGTCTTTGGGTTCAGAGTATGGTATTATCACTTGATCTTTAAAATAATGGTAAGCTATATAAAGCTTTTGGTTTGCATTCCCCAATGGTATTTTCTGTTGATGTAATATAATTTGGTTTCAGATTTGTTGCTCTATTATTGTATGTTTGCCTGTTGTAGATTGTCTTTATTCTTTCCTTACAGGTTTGTTAGTACTAGATTTATAAAAAAAAATTTCCTGGCTTAAATTTTTTTTTTTCTTCGGGGAGGAAGGTATCAGATGTTAACGTAATTTTTCAGTTTTTTGTCAACCTTGTGATTTTGTTAACATTTAATATTAAGACATTTAGTATTTAAGTATTTATTTTTAGGGAAATTTGTATTGTATATATTACGAAAGTTAAGTTTTAGTGTGGTGATTTTGCGCCTCCTCCCCGCTCGTTAAAATTTTTGAATTACCCTTTTAACACTCGTATCTTTTTGTTTACGTTTGGGTACGTGACTGGAGCCTCGGTGAAGGTTGAGAAGAGACAGAGCGAGTGTTTGGGCAGACAGTTCGGGCTATCTACAGAGGCTGTCCTTTTTTTTGCTCTGCAGCTGCCGCTCTTAATATATTTTATCGACGCTTTTGGGAGTACTTTGAGCCGCCCTTCGCAGGTACACATCTGGCCACCTGCGGTGTTGTGTACGCTGTACTTTGAGTGCTGTCCTTCGCAGGTACGCTTCCGGCCACCTGCGGTGTTGCGTCCTGCTTGTATTGCAGGTGATTTGTGCCACCTGCGGCCTTATCTTGCTGCCACCTCCGTGGAAGATTTTTCCTGAGGTGTTAGAAGCATTTGCTTTTCCAGGACGCCTTGGAACTTTTGCAGCTGTGGGGGCCTTGATGCCCGTTAGAAGTCAAGTAGGGAGACAGATCCCAGGTAAGCGTTCCTTTTTGTATGGTCGTGCAGGACCTCTCGACTCCTCCTTCCTGGTGCTTCTGTACTCCCCTGTTAGCAGAGTTCTGAAATTGTTTGGATCACGGCCTACTGTAAGGCAAGACCTTTATTATTAGTCTTGGATCACGGACTCCCCTTCTGAGTGTGAGGAGCTATTTTTTTTGTTATTATTATTTGTATATATATATACAGATATATCTTATAATGAACTGTCGAGACAGTTGGAATTTGCTGTCCCTTTTGTTTGTTTGGTTATAATTATTCTTATGATGTTAACAGCCTCGTGGCTTTTATATTTGTTTATAAGTTTAGATTATCAACATAGGTAGGAGATTAAGTGTTTTCTCCCTGTTACTCTTCGCCTTCCTTCCCATCCTATTTAGTTATAGGTATTGGTTATCTTATTCATTTTGATCTGGCCAGTTATATTGCATATTTTGTTGTATTTGCATTCATGTGTTTCTCTCTATCTCTGTTTAGGACTTAGTTTTTAGTAGTTAGGAATCCCAAGGGATAATTCAAGGACTAGAATTTGTCCTTGGCAGTCACAAGGTTGACTTTGATTATTTTTGTTTGTTAATAAATATTGTTGAGTTTTTCTGAGTGTTTTCGTCTCCATTGACCATCTTTTACTGGATACTCTGTAACAACACTGAGTGTACATCCTTTAGTTCAGACAAACCTGCACCACGGCCCAACAAGGGTCGTAACAACCCTGTACGGGAGGTGTTGCCAACAGTGCACCCCGGGCTGTGCACTGTAGTCATTAAGCAAGCTTCTTTGCTGCGCTCCTTCCTTAGGCCTCTAGCTGCAGCAACTTTCATTCCTTTTACTGTACCTCCGTTCATATTCTCTTCATTCCATCTTACTTTCCACCGTCGCCAAACAATAGTTTCATAGTGCAACCGCTTTGAGGTTTTCCCTCCGTTACACCATTTTACTCTCAATTTCCATTTAAGTGCTGGATGGCCTCGCAGGTCCCAGCGCTCGCCCTTTGGTTTAGATTTTATGCTCCATTCCATTCCTTGTTTAGGGCGAAAACTTCTAGTAAGATAATGTATAGTACAACCCCCTATCTTAAACATATCAGAGAAATGGCTGCTCTCCCTCCAGGAAAGAGAAATTAAGCGAATATTATTAATGTTAAAAACTGACAGAAATACTTCGTTCCTGCTTCAGCGTTCAAGCAGCGAGGCGGAGCTGACGACCTTTGATGTATAATTCAGGATTCCTTGGCTCACAGCCTTGGAGGAAATTGTGTTACAAAAGAGAATCTTTTTCTTTATTCCAAGACCCCGATAGTGATACTACAGAGATGGAATGTAAATGAAAATAGTATTAGAAAATTCTTTTTTATTGGCGTTATTTGATTTCCCTTCGTCATAGTTATTTGGAAGAATTCGTTCTCAATTCATGATGCATTTACATTTTCTTTATTAAAAGGCAATCTCTCCTTTCTTTATTTCATTTTACCTCGTCTTACTTACCTCTCTCTAATGAACACCTTATTCTTTGGAAGCCTGAATTTCAAGTCAATGGCCCCAGTGGTGGGCTTGTTCCATGTGAATAGGGTTCTTCATCTTCTGAATAATAATAATAAAGAGTATTTTGTTTCATGAATTAAAATATACTTTTCATTAAGAGGTACCTTATCCCTCTACTTGTATTTGACTTTTAGGATACGTTTATATTTACATTCTATTATTTTATATCTTTAATAAAGTTCGTAAGTAGTTAATAGACTCTTCCGTTCCTCTACATTCAATGTCTTTTTCGTTTAATATATGCATTAGAATTCCACTACACTCTCTTCAAAAATCTTCAGAACATATAAAACGTTATAAAGTAATGCTCTGTTTATTCTTCATATTGTTTTGATTGTATACTCTATGGAGCCGTTATTAGCTTCTATCTCAATGTATAACACCTGTAAAATAAAAGTCCATATTTTTTATGATAATCTTTTATTTTTTTCGGAGACATTGCTTTTTCAGTATCATAAGTATTAAACAGATACTGATATTAGTTCCATTTCGTTGATAATTGCTTCTTGTATATATTTCCAAGTGAAATATATAACAATTTTTTCAGCCATCGAGTTTGTGGGTTCAAAATGGAAGACGAGATGTTTTCATTTTAGCCATGAATATTTCACATTCCATTTTCAGTTATTTCATCACTGAAGG
>NC_061090.1:71696729-71706729 GCF_015104395.2 Macrobrachium nipponense | reverse complement strand
TATCCAAACGTAGCTCAAGGTTTTATGAATCAAATTAAGGAAAAGTGGCAACGTCTAAAACGTACGTGTTCGTTGTCATTTTGGTTTGACTATGATATTGATAAGTGGCGAATATAGAAATTTGTAAGGCTTAGCCATGCAGGTGGTATTGACTGAAATGATCGGTGGTTGTTTAGTTCCAGTTCCCTCCCACCCGCAGCGAATTTCATGGGCTTAATATTAGGGCCTGGAATCATAACGAGTCCTTTTGAAAGATTCCAGTTCCTTCTTTCATTTATGATGATCAGTTGAGAATTCCCTAGTCGACGGTCAAAAGTCAAGGGGGAAAGTAAAAATCGTTTAATTTGCCTGTACAAAAGGGAGATCAGTAAGTCCGCCATTGCCCACGAAACAAAGAATTGGAATCGGTCAGAAGGGCTGGTGATAATCCGAGGCACCATTCTTCAACTAATGTTCGAGTGGTTCCACCCACCAAACTCGACGCAGGTGGAAGGAGAGGAGACATGAAAACAACAACTGAACATTACCTTCCAAGGATACCTGAATATGCCTATGATTTATATATATATATATATATATATATATATATATATATATATATATATATATATATATATATATATATATATATATATATATATATATATATATATATATATAGATATATATATATTATATATATATATTATATATATATATATATATATGTGTGTGTGTGTGTGTGTGTGTGTGTGTGGTGATATATACTGAGTTTTTTTTTTTTACTTTATCAAATACTTTGTGACTGTTCCTATAAAGAAACCGAATCAATTTCCTGCGTTTAGAAGAAAAGGGATTTGCTGCGAGCGAACAAGACAACAACAGGTCAGGTCGGGTCAAAATTCTCCGCCTATCTAGCCGTCAGGCATGGCACAGGTGACTATATTTTGAACCCCTGCTGATTTATGCATCGGGCCTCGTCTTTACCGTGATAAGAAGTTTTGTGCTTTCCACGCTTTTTCTGTAGGCCCCAAGAAAGCTTGATAATCACCCCCAAACAATGCTGATTCCTTCCAGACGCACTTCCACCCAAACTTTCCTAATTTTCGTTATCTAGTGCACCACTCAGTATATCAGAATGGCGAGACGAGCACGTTCATACCGTCGCTCCATTCCTGACGAAGACATTCCGCTGTATCTATTTCAAGACAGCGATAATGAATCAGCAGCTTCCTCGATAGAAGAAGACAGTGAGAGCGACACGAGCCTTGATAGCGATGAAGGTTCAGATACGGAAAACGATGGCGAATCATCATCACCATCTCCATCAGATCATCCAACTCCTGCAGCAGCACTTCCCACAGATGCCTCTTTGCCTTGGTCATGGGTTCCTGGTGATGCGTTTACGCCCAATGTTTTTCACTTTTCGAGACAGACTAATGGAATTCAACAAGGAAGTGGCATTGACGACAACAGCACAGAATTGGACATATTTTCATTATATTTTGATATGGGAATGATGAACATTATTGTGGACGAAACAAATAAATACTATGCGTACAAACGTAATCAATCATTTCTATACAGATTTTCAAGATGACGTCGGTGGAGAGACACAAACGTGGCTGAAACGTATGTGTTTTTGGCTGTTTCGTTGCTTATGTCTCACAACAAAAAATTTTCTTTGAATGAATATTGGGCTAAAGATCCTTTGCTATTTTCGCCAATTTTTGGGAAGCTAATGTCTTCAAATAGATATGCTTTATTATTGCGCATGCTGCATTTCAGTGACGACAGTGTGGATCCTGGAAATGTCCCTTTGTTCAAGATTCGCAGTGTTTTTGACCGAATCAATAACAAAATGAAGGAGCTATTTTATCTGTTCGATAACGTCGTTATCGATGAATCACTGATGTTATTCAAAGGACGTTTATCATTTCGGATGTACATTCCTTCCAAAAGACATCGCTTTGGAATCAAACTCTTCATGTGATGTGATTGCGAAACTGTCATGGTGATTGACATGATGGCATATACAGGTAAATCTAATGGACTTCCGGTTAATGATCCGCTTGGAAAATCAGGTGCAGTGGTTCGAGGAATGCCGAAAAACTTGCTCGGGAAGGGTCACAATTTATATATTGATAATTGGTATTCAAGCCCACACCTCGCAGATTTTCTCTATCAAAATAAAACTGGAGTGTGCAGGACTGTAAAAGGAACGAGAAAAGATATGCCCAAATTCTCAAAGCTTGCCAAAGGTGGCAAACAGTCAGCCACGCCAACAATATTCTTGCCTTCAAGTGGCATGACCAGCGAGATGTAACAATGCTCACAACGTTGCATGAGGGAAAAATGGTTCCCAGTGATAAAATTGACTGTAAGACAGGAGAGGTTATCATGAAACCAGATGCTGTATTGTCATATAATGAAAATATGAGACTAGTTGATAAATGTGACATGCAAGTGTGCCCTGTGGAATGTTTACGTAAGTCCAGAAGTGGTATATAAAACTTTTCTTTCACCTTCTTGATATTGTTGTCCTGAATGCTTACAATTTATATCTAACCGCCACTGGAGAGAAACCACCCCTGAAGGTTTTTCGTCTAAGTCTTATCAGACAAATCCTCGAAAGATATACAACGTCTGATGAAGTCTTCAATGGTGGGCGTAGGTCTGGTGAAGCTACAAACCCATTGCGTCTAACCGCCCATCGCCACTTCATAGATGTCCTACCA
Organism: Macrobrachium nipponense; assembly: GCF_015104395.2. Lineage (NCBI taxonomy): Eukaryota > Metazoa > Arthropoda > Malacostraca > Decapoda > Palaemonidae > Macrobrachium > Macrobrachium nipponense. The sequence goes on along the minus strand of NC_061090.1, from coordinate 71,704,012 downwards.
CCCACAGAAAAAAAAGAACAACGCACAGAAACCTTGCTATGTTTGTCACCATAGCAAACGAAGATCAAAAAAGAGAAAAGACACCAGATATTATTGTAAGGAATGTAACGTACCCCTTTGTTTGACACCATGTTTCAAAGATTACCACACACTGAAAAGTTTCTAAATTCATCACTTGTCAAATACAGTATCTAACTGTATATTTTAGTTATGTAATAAAATTATTGGCCTGATTATTGTGTAATAAATATTTTCAACATGGAACGTGTTTTATTATCTAAAATGAGTAGTCAAAATACTTTTTAAAATCAAAATCACAGTCTATGAAAATACTGTTCTTATAAAAACTATAATATGCTTCATTGATGAAAAAACTGATAAACGGATAAATACACATGAATTAGTAGTACAAGGACCAAACAAGATTGAATATCATAAGGCAAGGTTTACTTTCTTATCAAAAGTAAGAGGTTCCACCATCAATCTGGTAAAAGATGAAAACAGAAAACAGACATGAGACTAATAGCATGAGGGAGAGAGAGAGAGAAAAAAAAACAACTAGCGTCAATCTTATAATAACAGACTTTGGGGGAGTTTGGGCAAGATCGGAGAAAAAAAGCTAATAATGATAATAATAACAATAATAATACCTCACCACTGAATTGACGAAGACTCATTGTCGGAGGTAATCAGATGCCATACTGTCTTCTCGTGTGTACTTTTATTACAAAAAATCTGATATATATGATATCGTTTGTTTTAGACACCCGAGTATTTTATGCATTAATAGATTTCAAAATATGATTTTTCTGAAAAATAAATGAAAATCTATATCATAATAATATTGAAAAGACGTAAAGACCAGAGACGTAGGAGCTGAAAAGGGTTATAATCGGAGATGATCTAACTCGAGTCTTCAGTATACTAGGTCAAATCAAAGATGATAATCATATGTAGTTAATTAACATTTATTGTAGTTGAAATAAGTAAATCATTGACCAGCTGAATAATTATAATTCTACTATAATATGCTCTGTGCTTGTGATATTTATGAGGCTTTATCCTAAATCATTCTCATTTTTTCTCAATTATATTTTTTAAAATCGGAGAATGTATGCAATTTCCGATGAATTATTGATAATACAGACATAAAGAAAAGAATAATTCATCGGAAATTACATACATTCTCCCATTTTAAAAATAAATATGTTAATTAACTACATATGATTATCATCTTTGATTTGACCTAGTATACTGAAGACTCGAGTTAGATCATCTCCGAATATATCCCTTTTCAGTTCTTACGTCTCTGGTCTTTACAGTTATATATACATATCATATATATATAATATTATTATTATATTATATATATATATATCTATATATATATATATATATATATATATATATATAAATATAATATATTATAATCTATATATATATATATTATAATATAATTAATATATGCACATATATAATATTATAAAATTATATACATAAAATAAATATAATTATACATATAATATAACATCCACATACATATATATATATATATATAAATATATCTATATATATATATATATATATATATATATATATATTATTTATATATATATATATATAATTTATATATATTTATGTATATATATAATATATTATATATATGTATATATATTATATATGTATATATATATATATATATATAGATATATATATATAATATATATATATATAGTATATATATATAATATATATATATATATATATTATATAATAACATATATATATAAATAGATCTCCTCCCGAATATATCCCTTTTCAGTTTTTACGTCTCTGGTCTTTACAGTTATATATATATATATATATAAGATATAATATATATTACTATGATATATCTATATAATATATATATAATATAATAGATCAATATATATATATATATATATATATTATATTATGATATATATATAATATATATATATATATTATATAATATATAATATATATTATAATATAATATAATATAATATTAGTATATATATTATATATATATATATATAATACTATATATATATATTCCATATATATTAATTATAATATATATATATATATTAACTGTAAAGACCAGAAGACGTAAGAACTGAAAAGGGATATATTCGGAGATGATCTAACTCGAGTCTTCAGTATACTAGGTCAAATCAAAAGATGATAATCATATGTAATTAATTAACATTTATTGTAGTTGAAATAAGTAAATCATTGACCAGTTGAATAATTATAATTCTACTATAATATGCTCTGTGCTTGTGACATTTATGAGGCTTTATCCTAAATCATTGTCATTGTTTCTCATTTGATATTTTTTAAAAATCGGAGAATGTATGTAATTTCGATGAATTATTGATAATACTGACATAAAGAAAGAATAATTCATCGGAAATTACATACATTCTCCCATTTTAAAAATAAAAATGTTAATTAAACTACATATGATTATCATCTTTGATTTGACCTAGTATACTGAAGACTCGAGTTAGATCATCTCCGAATATACCCTTTTCAGTTCTTACGTCTCTGATCTTTACATTTATATATATATATATTATTATAATAAATATATATATATTAGTATATATATATATATATATACATATATATATTCATATATATATTATATATATTATATAGTATATATATATATATATATAATATATATATATATATACAATATATATATATATATATAACATATTATTATAACTATATAATATATACATATATATATATATATATATATATATATATATATTATATATATATATCTCATAAAGATAGATAGAATAGATATATATATATACACAAATACACACATATATAGATACACAGTTTATTTTTGTTTAATATCTTTTTCCTTTAGAAAACAGAAGTGTATCATAGATTATGTAAAATTCATAAAGAACCTAGGTTTAGCACAAAGTTTGGATTGTACGGGCTTCGAAATGCGAGATCTTTTGGAAACAACTTGAATATGTATACCATTATATAGCCTGTCAAAGAAAAATCTGGTGATTAATAACAATTATAATTCGAATGGCTAATTGTTGTAACCTATTATTTATAAAATTCTAGAACGTCAAAAAAGGAAGAGTTTCATATATACAACGAATAAATTTCTATTCACGAAACTGCACGTTTGTCGGTTCTACAAGAAAGTTATTTTCCAAATGTCGCCACGCTGATATTCGTATTGCCAAAGGGTAAATTATTATTACTGTCATCATAGCTGGAAACAGCAGGCGTATCAAATACGTGACAGTGGCAGAAGGGAACAACCATACGTATATATGTTAATAGTACACTGATATAAAAATAGCAAACGTAGCCCCGCCGCAGTAAAAAATATAGCGCGGACGGGAGAGTAGTTGCCAAGTTGTGTTTTTTACTTTTTGCCGACAGTATGAGTATGGTAACTGCTCGCTGACCGCACTCTTGACTGACAGCTGCGTGCACGAACGCTGCTTCCCATAGAAAACGGTTATTGGGTTAAGTGAATCAAATATAGCCACTTGGCAGCCTACGTAGACCTATAGTTTCTGTCTTCCAGTTTTAATGATTACGTCATGAGAATAATGAATAATTGTTTAACTAATTAACATAATGAAAGGGAAGGACTTCTTTTATTTAGCCCCTGGGGATGTTAGGGGAAGGGGGAAACAAGAGCTACATGGCTATCATTGTTTTATATATATCACGTAGATGAGAGAGAGAGAGAGAGAGAGAGAGAGAGAGAGAGAGAGAGAGAGAGAGAAGGATTTCTAACGTTAATCCTATAGCAAATTCCTTTCATAATCATGAGATACGTTTTATAAATTGCAAATAAACTTTGTTACACAAATACTGAAGTTATAGCAAATGTGACCATTAGGCCTATTGTATTAACTGCGGCCAGTACTCATAAAACATGATATATTATATCTTTACTGAAATATATAATTATATTGAATACGCAAAGGCTAAACAGAATAAAGTCTATTCAAATCTAATATATATATATATATATATATATATATATATATATATATATATAATATATGTGTGTGTGTGTGTGTGTGTGTGTGTGTGTGTGTGTGTGTGTGTGTGTGTATATATATATTATATATATATATATATATATATATATATATATATATATATATATATGTATATATTATATATATTAATATGAGGCCTATGGTCACCAGCACTTTTACTGATTATGGAGTCACAACAAATCTGCAACAACTGGATAATTTAAACCGCCATGCTAGGCCTAGTCTCAAGCATTCCGCGTCTGTGTTCAAAGAACGTGTAAAATATTCTTTAAGAAGAGACAAAACAGTAAGTGAATTATTGTTAGAGAGAGAGAGAGAGAGAGAGAGAGAGAGAGAGAGAGAGAGAGAGAGAGAGTATTTTATTTGTTCAATTGACAATCAGGGAGAGAGAGAGACAGTTTGCATTGGCAATCTGCAAACATACGTGAGAGAGAGAGAGAGAGAGAGAGAGAGAGAGAGAGAGAGAGAGAGAGAGAGAGAGACGAATACTTCCCTCAGCAACTACTGCAAATACATAACGGAGGAGAAAATTAATGTCGCCATCAATACGAACTGGAATAGGTCTAGGCAGTCTCTCTCTCTCTCTCTCTCTCTCTCTCTCTCTCTCTCTCTCTCTCTCTCTCTCTCTCGCCTCATTCAGCTGTGATAGTGCAAAGTTGAGCCGCTTTCTGAATCATGAACAGGAATTGATTGTTTGGACACCATGACTTAGCACTGTAAGTAATTGGTACCGAAATAATGATTTGAACGAAAATTCCTACAATAAATAAATACTGCGATGGGAACAAATACGCATTTCGTTTTTGCTTTCTTTTTCTGAGTATCCTGTGATGAAAGGTAGGGAAAGCAGGATTACAAAGTCATTCAAACTGCCAGATTAAGGTAAACTCTCTCTCTCTCTCTCTGTCATACGAAAGTCCCCAGGTGAACCAACGTGATGGCATAAAGCCAATTTCGACAAAATAAAAACACAAAATCAAATAAATAATTAAAAATTTCTTCAATCTCGTGTGTACAACCACTATTAGCCATGTGACAAAGACAATCAGTCAATCAATCAACATAGGCCTAGGTCTTCGTCTCTCTCAAACCAACCTCAGTCACCTGTTGTTGGTTTATTTGAGCATGAACCCTCATCTTAGCGAGATAAGCCACCAATTAAACCTCACTATATAGTTTAAGCCAAACCGAATTCGACAAAATTCTTGCCCATAACTTGGATTATGACGCAAAAGAAAAAAAAATGATATTACAGACAGATTACAGATATCCTAACGCCATTATCATCCCCTGCCCTTCGTCCTTGGTCCCCTTACGGTTCCCAATGTTCGAATGGCTTTGAATTCGTCTTCAGATATAATAGTCAGCAGACTATGTATATCGCAAGGTGGTCCTTACTTCAATACTTTATTAAAGTCACTCGTAATTACACTTAATTATAAGTAATTTCATTCTCGGTTACTTGCGCTAAAGACAAGTGCTGTGATAACTACTTTTGTCATGTTGAAGTCAGGATCAAATTCTCGCAAACGAACGCAGTGTTCGTAATTTTGTTTTTCGAGTCACCCTGTCATTCTAGCCTCGCACTGGCACCCACCCTATTGCGGAACTAGCCTCAGTGACCCAAGAACTGATTTGAATTAAGAACATAAAGAAAGCCTGGGAAGAAGCCACTATCTGTAGGGGCAGGTGCGAGGCTAGAAAGCAAATCCCACTCAGTATAGTGAGACCGAAATGCTCCCGTTTTGTGTTGTGTCTCTTTCCACGACGAATCCCTCGAGGACAGGCAACGGAAGTTCCTCTCGGGACTCTGAGACTGATTCTGTGAAATGAACCAATGGCGATTCTTCAAGGAGATCGGAACAAGCGTCAAAAGGCGAAGTACAACAGCAGACCCGTTTTTCATAGGAAGACAAACTTTCGAGAGCGCCTGAGCGAACTCAAATTCGGTTATAGTGAGTATCACTGAGAAAACCTGTCATTTTCAGCTGACTCGTTTTAATCAAGTTTTCTTACTAAGACAAAAGGTTCCATGTTTTCTCTGGTTATATTCTTACTACTTGAACTCAAGATATTTTTTTTCATTAGTTGTTTCTCTTCACATTGGCCATTTTACTTATTATTTTAAGATTCTATGTCCAGAATGAATAGGGATCTTAATTACTGCACTGGTCTTATGCTATTTCTCTTTTATCCCTTTCCAGGTTACCATTAAGTTGGGGATGGTTGCTGGTTCAGTCATTTTTTTTAAATAAAGTTTTATTACTGTGTATACCCAGTTTTATTGAAATTTATCTATGATATTTTGTTAGAGCAAAATTGTTTTCTCTTTCATTTTTCTTATTGTCTCACATCACGGAAAGGACTATGGAAAAAAGTAGTCTTATGAACCAGGAAAGTGTCAATGTTCTAAGGCTTTGGAGATACCAGATTTCGCTGTTAAGTATTTGTTTTTGTATTACGGCTCAAAAACATTCATGACTCAGAGCAAAAATGTTTATGAACTAAAAATGTTTATGGAAGATATAAAGAAATTTCTGTTCGCTCCAAAAAATCGACACAATGTAAAGTGTTACTGAAGTAAAATGTTACAGAAGAAACCGACACTGAGCAAACAAAGATATCAGACTCCTTTTCTTTATCTGTTTTTTTTCTGTCTGTTGGCAATTTTGCACATGAGTTATTGAATTTTTTCTGAAAGTTTCGTCGATAAATTAACCTCGTGAACAGTATCTATTAGTTAGATTATAGAAGAGACAGGAATGTCACCCTTGTAAAAAAAAGAAGATATTTTTAAAGTTAATTAAAGGTGACTTGATTATGAAATTACGTAAAAAAAATAGGCTGAAGCGTCTTATGCACAATCGAGTTTTTTGTACATCGTATAATCACGATCTATTTTCGGTGGTCTCGGTATAATGCTGTATGAGCGGTAGCCCATGAAACTTCAACCACGGCCCGATGGTGGCCTGTCCTATGTCGTTGCCAGATGAACGATTATGAGTAACTTTAACCTTAAATAGAATTAAAACTACTGAGGCTAGAGGGATGCAATTTGGGATGTGCATGATGATTGGAAGGTGGACGATCAACGCACCAATTTGCAGCCCTCTAGCCTCAGTAGTTTTTAAGATCTGAGGGCGGACAGAAAAAAGTGCAGACGGACAGACAAAACCGGCACAATAGTTTTCT
>NC_061090.1:71673505-71691229 GCF_015104395.2 Macrobrachium nipponense | reverse complement strand
GAGGGGTTGCATTTACTGAGGGTACCTACAGTATTTGTGGTTTTCTGTTGAGAGAGAGAGAGAGAGAGAGAGAGAGAGAGAGAGAGAGAGAGAGAGAGAGAGTGTGGTGTGTGTGTGTGTGTGTGTGTGTGTGTGAATGAGGAAGAGTTTTTGGGAGTGAATGGACGTCCAATTGGGAAAGAATCTCAATGATCTGGATCAGAGGATGTGAGAGATGAAAAAGTGTGTGGAAGAGATTTTGTTGGTGATGCTGTTGGGTATTGAGGGGATAGAATCGGCCCAAAGTCTGGAAAGTCTAAGCCGTTCGAGACAAGAAGCACAAGATGAGAGAGCATATGACCCCAGTCATGGCTAGTTCCTGAGTATGAATGGATTTTGAGGAAAGTTTTTAGTATGAGAAGGTCAAGAGTTTGCCTTCTCTGGTAAAGGGGGAATGTGGTAGGTTTCTGAAAAGGCATTGGTTTGTGTGGAGTACGTACTGTTTTTTTTTTTTTTTTTTTTTTTGGTTTTTTGTTTGAGTGTCCTGTCCTGTCGTAAAAGTCGTAAGGCCTACCAATACAACATCACCCTTTATTCGTTTAAGAATTCCACCCATCAAGTATCACAGATGAAGCGTTGACTAGATTATAGGAATACAAACTACCATTGGTTAGAAGTGTTGTTTATATCTTTATCAAGAACTTTACTGTAAACATATAAGGAAAACAAAAGAAGATAAGACTTCTAAGCTCTGAAAGGAAGGAAAATTCTAATTAGTGAATTTGTTTATGATGGTTGATTATATGGAGTGAAGTTAATAAAGAAAGCGTCGTCATCTTTTCGTTTACAAGCGGCAAGTAATATTTAAGTGAGGAATATGCTACAGAAAACCGACAAATGATAGTTTTGTTTGTTTGTATGGTGCTTTTACGTTGCATGGACCCAGTGGTTATTCAGCAATGGGCCAACGGCTTTACGCGACTTCCGAACCACGTTGAGAGTGAACTTCTATCACCAGAAATACACATCTCTTACTCCTCAATGGAATGGCTGAGAATAGAACCCGCGACCACCGAGGTGGGACGCTAATACCATACCAACCACGCCGCTGAGGCGCTTACACAAATGATATTTGGTATTCAGAAATACTTAGAGGGCTTTACTCTTTGACAATATACGTAACATACTAGTATATTAATCTAGTGTTAGTTGCAGTGGTGTTAAAAGGGCAGGGGTTGTTCTACATGGAAGTAGTTTCGTAGTTTACGTCTACGATAAGGTAGTTGTCGTGTGATTGTGTGTATGTGGATTTTACTTGGCATAATCGATTTATTGCGTTTTGGTGTACATATACTGTGTTACGTTTTCATGTATAAATAAATAGATTGTAAGATAATTAGTGAATAAATTAGTTTTAAGAGAATGAGTTTTTGGGTAAACCTTCTGTATTTCTGGCTTAAGTCATAAACCACAGTTTCTTTCTTGTGAAGCTCCAACAATATATGTCAAAAGAAACAAACTTCAGAGGAAGAAAACGGAAGTGATCAGAAAATATCACAGATTGACGATGAAAAGCCACATTAAGAAACTCAAGACACATGAAAATATATCACTTAGCTCCACTTAAAGGAAGTCCTCCCAACAGCAATACTGCACAGTGAAGCCCTTTCGCAGTATTTTACTATCAGCAGTTGAATCCTCAAAATATAAACAGAATGTCACAGCAGTTAAATCCTCAAAATAAAACAGAATTCACAGTAGGTGAATCCTCAAAATAAAACAAAATGTCAATGTTAAAGTTCTTGAGATTGACGAGCAGAGCGATAAAGAGATAAAGATGTAAGTAAAAAGAGCAACATAGAATGCAACTGAAGGAACAACTGACAGACAAAACAGGGGAGGATTCTTAATAGCGGAAGGGATCCTATTCTTTGCTAACCATTGAGTTTTTGCTAGCTTCACCACGTGTTCGAGTATCTGGCTTGCTTAACTTCCCTGTTTTTCTCTTCAGGTTTTCACCACAATTTAACCTCTTGGATTATTCTTACCTTGTTCATGGGCCATTCATAATCCAACCTGGGAGTCACTTCAGATGCGTGGTCAGAAAGTAACCTTTTGACCTCTAATGCTATGTACTGTATTATTATTGTTGTTATTGTAAATATGCTGCAATACATTACTCGGCTTCAAATGATAATATATCCAGCATCCTAATATAAAATATAACTTTGCAAAGACCAAAGGAAAATATCCCAAAGCCCATCCAAGATATTTCTTCATTTTGACAGATATGATTTGCAAATATCATGGGAGTGAAATGGTTAAGAATCCATTTTTTGGGCTAGCCATAAAAAATCGTGCTTCGATTTCTAACTTATCACTCTCATTAGATTTAATATTATGCTAATTTTATATAAAGGCAATGAAAACTAAACTAGCAATAACTTGCCTGACAACTCAAATGAACTTTCTGCATAGTTTACAATATGATTAAACCTTTATCTTATCCCGGAGCCTTGGAATGTTGCAACCAACTTCTATTCTAGCAGCACTAAATTGCTGTATAAAAATTAAGAATACTTCACTCCACAACCTGAAAATTTATTGAAACAAAAATAATTTAGCTCAAATATGCTCTCCAGCATTTTAACAGGAATATTCACAAACAACAAAACTAATGTTCCCAACAACTCAATAAGTCTGGCATGAGAGCAGCTAAGTTTTTGACACACTGAACCTTTATTTCATTACTGTATTGTTAAGCAGCTTTAATAAGGCCATAAGACCAAACTTCTAGACTAGAATTGCCCTAAAAATAGGACTGAAAAATGTTTTAAAAAATGACAAATGTTCTAAATGAATTGTATTTTTCCTAACATCGAACCGTGGGCTTTACATATGCGATTAACTTTCAGCGGGTAGGAAATCTGCCCGTTACAACTTTTTGCAAGGTGGTTATGGTAACAATTACCAAAGGTAGGGGAGGAAGTACTGCCCACCTAGTCGGAGTGTACTCAAATCTGCGTAGTTTACTTTTTGGCCTGGTAGTGGAATGAGAGGTGGTAAAAGGTGGGCCCTTTATGTAAAGACCTCAAGTTTGTATTTTAGGAAAAATACAAATTATTTTAGAAACTGATGTCGTAGAACCTAGTTGCAATAGGTACTCTGGATCAAAAAATATAAATGGGTTAATTTAGTGGCCTCAAATGTATGTGCAAAAGAGAAGGGAGGGGGATCAAAGTGTGGTGGAGAGACAGGCCTTAGATGTGGTACAACATTTCGGTTACCATAGACCATTACCCCCTTTACTTCCAGAGACACTCCCTGTCTTAGCATTATTTTACATACAAACTGCCGTTTTCTTTGTTCCACACCTACATGAACCTATAAATATGACATACATATAAATGGCACCAACTAAAACACTGATGCACTCACTTTGACACTGTCCTTCTGGTATCAGAAAGAGCAAAACCAATGAGTACACAAACTGCTGGATTTACACTGTCACACTACCCCATTTTAGGTGCCTCCTATTTCATCTACTACAGACCCTTGGAATGGCCTTCTAGACAGCAATACGGATTATCAAGCTTCAGAGCACCTTGCACCAATATTGTGATTTCAATTATGATTCAAAGATCACAGCAATTACTTACAGTACTTATTTGCCCTACGCTCATTTGCTCACCTTTAAACAATTTTTTATTACCCATTTGTTACTGTCTTTACTGTCTTTCACAAACATTTTAAACAGGCCTTCTTTTCTGCAAAACATTTTTAGCCCATGATGAATACTCACTGATTTCTATCTCTGGGAGCAGATCCACTGACTGGTGCAAGAGAGATGGGATGCGGGTTGGGGTTACAGTCGTTCTCAACAATTGGCTGGTCTTCTGTCCCATGATTTAGAATCAACTCTAACACAACACTGCCCTTCAGTCCCACGTTCAGTGTTCAGAAGTAAGACCTGTTAACAATCAGGGCAGACTCGATTACAAAACGCCAAAATGAAGTTTGTAGGCTAGCAAAGATTTGGCAGGCCCTGATCACCAGTAAAAATTATAAGAAAGATTGGACTTCAGGCCAGCAAAGACATTGCTACTATAAAATTTTACACAAGCTATTAAAGCCGACCAATTTTCAGACATTTTTGCTTAGATACCCTTATAGAACAAGATACAAAATCACAGCTACCTGGCATTCTTTGACCCTGCTACAATCACAGCTTGAGTGCTTCAATGACATATTTTGCAACGTATTTTTTGAAGCTTTGCAGATCATAAGAAGGGAGACCACCTTAATAAGGTTCAATCTATGTAAGTACTGCCTCTCATAAAAACTCCTGTGTAGTGACAAATATGTCCCGCTTTAAATCACTCCTGAAATACAAGAGCAAGGGAATTTTAATCACTGAAATGGAATGACATAAGTATACTAACAAAATCAGCTTGGCTCTCAACTCTGCAACTCCCAGATGGTATCTATGAGATGGCAAAGCCTAGCATCATGGTGAAAAATGATCTGAACAAGACCACAATATCATAATTCTAGACTCCGAAGAATCTAGAGAAAAGAAGCATGGGGCCAGCTATCAGATGAGTTTCATCAGCTCAGGTTTTCCCTCAAAGGGTTAGAAAAAGAATGCTCTCTCAATCTCTCTCTCTCTCTAGAGTTATTTGTCTCAATTCCCATTTGGTCTAAGTCTTAAATTATCTCCTTTTTTCATTACTTTTGGGCCTTCCTGCAGGCCTGCGCTCTGCTACTTCCTTATTAACTACAGTTTTCACTACCTTTGCGTTACAATATAATCCAACATTATTTCCATAACTTGACACTAAGCAAATTACTATACCATACTCATCACCTTACTGACACTGCACCTCTGCATGGTTGCTAATCCAAACAACTAAGTGTATGGTTTATATACAGCTGCCATACTTAGCTCAAGGCTATGCATTTGATCTATCAATCAGTGTTATTGTTGAACAAGAATGAATGTCCCAGTTGGCAAAATGATAATGAGAGATAAAAAAAATTTTTACTTCAAACAAGCTGCTATGCAATGGCAGGTGGTTCATAAAAAAGTCAGTCCTTTAAGTTTACATTATATTTTACTTAAACAACGTTTACATCATCCTCAACCCTACACTGTTGAGATTTCCCTCATACACTGTCTTTTCTTAGGCTATCACTATTCACTTATGGCCAGTGAAAATTTGGCCCACATAAGTAGAAACTGCAATGTTTCTTATTAAACAACTTTCAGCAAACTGAATATTTTGGATTTGCTTATAAAATTTAGGCCAAAGGCCAAGCGCTGGAGCCAATGAGGTAATTAAGCACACTTAAGGTTTTTACAATTGCGAATATTGGGGTGTCTCGTGCCTGGGTCCCTTACCTGTGGCAGGTTAAACACAAGAGGATCCACTGAAACACCAACAAAACAATCTTATTTCAAATTCTAGATTAAGCTAAGAAACACCTAAAATATGTACATATTTTGTGATACAACTGATAATAACCAGTAAAGCAGCTTTTTTTAGTCTTTCTTACAAACTATTACTTTTAAAAATAACAAAAATTTATGCTCTTATGAGAGTAGTCAGTGACCTTTAAGTCCAACAAAAGATATGACTGCACACTACTATCACCTACTCGTTATTAATCACCACACAGTATTACAATCTTTCGTTTTGTGGTCTTTAATGCCGGCAGAGTACTACTGGTCATCTCATGACTTTCACTCAAAATATCCCTGATAAGCCTACGTACTCTCACATGCAGTGCTGTAATCACACTTCCTATACCAACAGCACAGCAAGCTAAATATCCACCAGCCAGAGAAGGTGGGATATTGATAAGAACCCTTTGTTATTTAGTGTTATATTATTCTACTTTAAACCATTATTGAATTTTGAATAGTTGTGATATTCGTTTCATTTGCAATTGAGTACTACTTAAGAGATAATGGACTTCATCCTTATACCCTATAATTGGGGGTACCAGTGGGAATACGGGTATGTTGGTAGGGTAAACACAAAACAAGTGAAATACAAGGACCTTAACCATAAATGGACAGGCATGATCATATGAGGTTCTATAACAGGTTTGAGCGATGGACGGGGCGCACTCATATGAGTTAATATTACCGACATACGATTTAAATGAATTTAGCGGGAAGCAGGGAAAAGTGCAAAGAAATATTAGAAAAAACATGTATACCTCACAAAGGTACTGCATCTCCCCATCTCTGTAAATTTCGTACATAGTTTACAAAAAAATACACTTAGAATTTTACAGATTTTAGTTCTTAACTGTTATAATATTGTATGTGCTGTCATAAATTTTACAAAATAAAATAAAAATAACTTTTAAAAATGTACAACTTTGTAAAATAGCCTATTTTTATGAGTGTCTCGGAAAAGAGGCCCTGCACAGGGATGTAAATATTCATTCTTACAACTTCCTGTGGAAGGTACGGGTAAAAATCTTTTATTATTTTGTTTCTTACAACATGTTGATTTGCATACCTACTACTTTCCATTGATGCATTTTGTTTCTTAAACTGGCCAACCTCAAAGTTTGCCCGCTCTGGGGGTGTGCTTTGTGTATGTATACCACCATATTTATCCCGTCACGTAATGGTTAATCCACTGTTGTCAAACTAATATCTTGCACAACGGTAAGGACCTGGTACCATAAGTTAGGTTAGGTATGGTGAGGTTTAGCTCATTTGCATAAGAAAATAACGTTAGAAACGTTCAAACATTAAAACATAGGAATATACTTTAAAGTCCAAAGTGCAGAGGCCTACAGTTTAGTTTGGCAAGACTATCGTCTGCTAGAAATTTGGCAGACGAATACAAACAAGATGGTAAAACTTTATAAAGCTAGCGTGTATGTTTTAGCCTGGCCTGACCTAACCTAACCTAACCTATCATTTACAGGGTTGGGGCACAGTCGGGCGGGGTCGGGTCACGGAACTACTTACCTTGGCGGAGGGAATATGGGCCGGGCAAAAGGTGTTGCGCAGCCTGGCCAACTAAACTGTAAACTACCCCAAAGGGCAATTTTGATTTGAAGTAAAAATTTACCTTAATATTTACAAAGTTATTCCTTGGCAAGGACTTTAGTCCCACTGACAGTTTTCATTTAGATTAAGGAAGTTTCTGGAATATTTTCAACCTAAAATCTTGCACTAGTTTAATGACCACGTACCCTGCATAGGTTGAGTTAGGTAAGACAAGGTTGGTTTGATTAGTGGCAAATGAAACGAACGTAGCTACATTAAAACATAGGAACATGATATTTTCAAGCCCAAAACGCGATAATGGTTTAAAGTAAAATCTTACCTAATAAATACAAACGTTTTCCTTGATATTAAGGCTTATAGGTTATAGGTGGCAAAACACATGTGTTTAAATGATATTGTTGGTGAAAAAACAAACTAATTCAGACTAGAGATTACAATATGGTGTTGGGCCTGGTAACATCTGGTAATGAGTTTCGACTGGGTAAACCAAAACTTCCTATGATTCCAGTACACCACTAGCGTATTAAAACATTTCGTGTTTTTAGATACATTAAACCAACTTTTTCAATTAGTCTAGTGTCAATTCTATCACGAATTATATCATATCAGCGTCTTTCTTAATACGTTTGTACGATAACCTGGGAACAGGAATCGCCAATCGTATTCAGAAAACCAGTATTAGGCAATTCGAAGTACTGCGACGAGATCCTAGGATGATTAGGTTTGGGTGAATAAGCTAGCCTAGTGTATAGTACAGGCTAGACATCATAGGAAATTTATGGCAATAAATTGTGGAGTTCAAATTTCATTCCAGAAAATAGCCACGGTTCACTTCTGCCATGAAAATTCGTCGTTACATCTTCATTTGGGCCATTACAATAGGCTAACTAATGTGCTTCATACCAAACCTTCTCTGGAATATGCCCAGCACAGATACCAGCTAGACTAGTACCCATCTAACCCTTGACATAACGCTTGTACTAAAATAGCTTTGAATGAAAGCACTTGTCATGAATAAACACCAAAACGCATACCAATTAAGCTCACCCACCAGCATGGGAACTCGGTAGTAACCCATCAAAGTGGGGCCTGACACTGATGTCAGTAAATAATCCATTATTCAAGCCAATAATATACTTAAAAGACTTACCACTCGTTACATCAACTGATCCAATGGTAGATCTAGAGAAACTTATCCGTGGTGGCCCAGACTATGGCAGTTGCGGTTTTTCTATGCAGTTTTACCTACTGAACAAGAATTTCAAGTAATATTTATTCGTACGACTGTAATAAACCCCCAGGGGCCAGTACTAAACACGGCAAAATACATTGGACGCCCCAATCCCTAGTGGATGTCGTATCCGCGGTTATGTTTCTTGCATGGTAATTCTAAAGAATAGTTCCGCACGAACTGCAAGCAAGGACATTTAGAGGTCCAAGGCGTCCAATGTATTTCGCCGTGTTTAGTACTGGCCCCGGCGGGTTAATTACAGTCGTCCGAATAAATATTACTTTAAATTCTTGTTCAGTGAGTAAAATAACATAGGAAAACGTCAATTCCCATAGTCTAGGCCACCGCGGATTACTTCTGTAGAAATACCGATCCAGTATTTATTTATATCAGCGGTTCCCAAATTTACGCCACTGGGGGTAATTTCGCACTTGATGGGGGTAATGACATTTTTCATTTTGACAGGTGCTGTAATATATAAGATATATATATATATATATATATATATATATATATTATATATATATATATATATATATATATATATATATACTCACATATGTAATATTTAAAAAAAGATTAAAAATTTAAATCTTAGCGAACGTCCAGTATCTCTCGACAACATTTCCCTGAAATTAACCCACTCAACTATGCTTGGATTCAGAATCCATTTACATGTAACAATGAACATCTGCCAGAATGAACCAAATGGACTCGCAAAGAAATACTTGAAATTAAAAGCAAGCAACATCATACAAATGGAATTTAACTCCATGAAATTATCTTCATTTTGTGGATACCCCTAATAAACAAAGAGTTCCCTCTGGCAAGTTTAGAAGCAGTTAAAATGCCTTTACCATTTGGTTCAACTTACATGTGTGAGGCCGCGGCTTATTAGCTCTTTTTGACCATCCGAAGCAAAGAGAGAAATAGATTGAACCCAAAAAATGACGTCAGATGTGCTCTTAAACAAAACTATCTCCTCGCAATTACTTGAAATGATCTCAAACCGAAGGTGTAATTTTTCACATTACTAAAGATTTTTTTTTTAAGTATATATATATAATATATTATATATATATATATATATATCTATATATAATATATATATATATAACATATATATATATATATATCTATATATATATATATATATATATATATATGTATATATATATATATATATATATATCCACTTATTTTCAACTGAAGTGTGATTATTTACATGCAATTTTTATATTTATTTTCAGCAGAAGTATCAATTGACTTATTTGTCATTTTTGACCCTGATGAACATTATTTCAATTATATATTCTCGCCATTTATTTTCAACTTTATTATGTGTGCATTTTTTTAAAATTTTATTTCCAACAGAAGTAATAGTACTTCTTGATATATTTGTTTCAATAATTGAATATAAAGGAAAGTTCAACCAACTAAAAAAGTTTGTTTTACATTAATTATGTACAAAATAATAAATATGGTGTGGGGGTAACGAGCTTGCTGCTAGCCAGGGTTTTGGAAAAAGTGGGGTAATGACCAAAAGTTTTTTGGAACCGCTGATTTAGATAATAGGTTTATCAGTTAACTTACCCTAAACTGATTTTTATTTTTTCATCAACGAGAACTGAGGACGGGAGGAAGTGACGCCATGACAGGTTTTCTAAGGCCATTTAGCCATCAGGGTCCCACTGTCCCACAGTCCCACTTTTCTTCAACAGTAATTCCCCAGACAGCAGCTCAAAATTCCCTATAATCGTTCCAAATTCCCCAAATAACTTTCAACGTAAATATCCATTGCATTACGCTAATAAAAATCAACAAATACACAATATTCTAATCTACAAAATATGTTTACTCCTAAATTTTAAAAGTAAAACGCAAGTCTATAAAATAAGGGATTTGAATAACCAAGTGTAGATTTGTTTTTTTTTAATATACAGGGTGTCCATAAAGTCCCAGTCCCATTACAAGTGTTTATTGCTCAGAAACTATATAACATAGAGTAATGCAGTTTTTTGGTAGAATTGTTTCTACATTTCCTCAAGTTTACATTCGACGCACTTCATGCAATACATTCCAAATGGGCACCTCAAGATACCATCACAATGTCGAGACGATATTCCGTCTCCCTCCATACGCGCTGCAGCATACGGAGGGAGATGGAATATAGGCTCGACATTGTGAGAGGAACTTGAGGTGCACATGTGGAATGTATTGCATGAAGTGCTCTGAATGTAAACTTGAGGAAATGTAGAACATTCTGCAAACAACTGCATTACTCTATGTTATATGGTTTCCGAGTAATAAATACTTGTAATGGTACTGGGACTTTATGGACACCCTGTAGGTAGTACTTACACAGGGCGGGAATAATTGCATACCTTAAAAAAACTATATGAATCTTGTATCTTGACAGTTGCCGAATCATGACACTATTAACCGTCTCATCACTGATAGTGCTCAAGTTAGAAATCATTGACAAAATCATGAGTTTTTATTAAGGATTTTAAAAAATTATGATAGTGGCTGATGGTCCAGAATTCCCTAGATTTTTAGAAATCCCAGAATTATTCCCTAAGCTCCTCAAAAGTCTCAAGGATAATTCCCTAAAAGTGGGAGCCCTGTTGTCGATTCCCATTCCCAGGTTATCGTAAAGCCGTATCAAAATTCTTGTATTTGCTTCAATAATATCGTACATAGTTTTCATCATGCACCAAAGTGGATTTTACCAGCGTAAGCATATTATTTGTATAATTAGTTATCAGAGGTTAGTTAAAGATAACACTTCTATTCTAAATTTTGAATGGCAGTAACACAAAACCGATAATTATTGGTTAGCAATAGCAATAGCAATATATATATATATATATATAGTATATATCTATATAGATATATATATATATATCTAGATATATATACTATATCTATATATATCTATATAATATATAGATATATATATCTATATATATCATATCTATTATACATTCGAGCTACAAAATGTCCTTTAATATCATATTCGGCTTCTAACCTCGGAATTGATAATTTTCTTTAATATATGTACTGAGGGGGAATTTTTTAGTTGATAATAATTCGTACCCCATGGGATCGAACCACCGTCCAGTAGGACGGGGAAAGGGGAAATCGGATCGGACCGTGACCTACCGAACGCTATCAAGAGAGGCTAGGTTTTATATCGAAATTCTGAACCATTTCAAAATCAACGTCGATTCGTTGTATTTGTAATTAGAATCGATAAATGGAACCCCTCCACCAGGTATCCCGATTCGCGGCGTTTTTGACCACGAGCCATTATTAATAATTTATTTTCACATCACGTGATTCAATATCATTCGTAGCTACAAATTCCTTAATATATATTCGCTCTACCTCGGATTGCTATATTTTCTATTATGTACCGGGGGGAATTTTTTAGGTGATAATAATTTCCCCCGTACCCCCCATGGGATTCAAACCCGTCCCAGTAGACGGGGAACGAATTCAGGATCGACGTGCACTACGAAACGGCTATCAAAGAGGCTAGGTTTATATCGATTCTGACCATTTTCAAATCAACGTCGATCCTCGTTGTTATTTTGTAATTAGAATCGATATAACCCCCTCCACCATGGTAGCCGATTCGCGTTTGTCCACAAGCAGCCTTATTTAGGCATATTTTCACTCACCGTGATTCATATAAATCTTTCGAGCTAAAAATGTCCCTTTAATAATCATATTCGCTCTTACCTGAATGATATATTTTTCATATGTACCGAGGGGGAAATTTTTTAAGTTGATAATAATTTCGTACCCCCATGGGATCGAAACCACCGTCCCAGTGGACGGGGAACGGAAATCAGGATCGGACAGGGACACTACCGAAACGGCTATTCAGAGAGGCTAAAGGTTATATCGATTCTGACCATTTCAAAATCAACGTCGATCTCGTTGTATTTGTAATTAGAACGATAGGAACCCCCTCCACCAGGTACCGATTGCAGCGTTTGACCCACGCAAGCCTTATTTCGAAATATTTAATCACATCACCGTGATTCATATAAATATTTCGAGCTACTAATGTCCCCTTTAATATCAATTCGTCTACTCGGATTGATATATTTTCATATGTACCGAGGGGGAATTTTTTAGTTGATAATAATTTTTCGTACCCCCTGGGATCGAACCACCGCCCAGTAGGAGGGGAACGAATCAGGATCGGACCCATGTACGAAATTATTATCAACTAAAAAATTTCCCCCTCGGTACATATATGAAAATATATCAATTTCCGAGGTAGAGCTGAATAATGATATTAAAGGACAATTTGTAGCTCGAAGGTTTATATAATCACGGTGATGTGATAAATATATGGAAATATATATATATATAATATATATATATATATATATACCTTTATATATTATACTATATATATACTATATATCTAGATATATATATATATATATCTATATATTATATATATAATATATATCTAAAATATATATATATATATTATTAGATATAGAGATATATATCTATATATATAGATATAATATATTTATATATATATATATATTATTATATATAGATATATATATATTATCTATATATATATATATATATATATATATATATATTAATATAGTATGAATATACATATTTTAAATGTAATCAAATCGCAAATATAGCGAGATAAGCTGTCGCATACGAAGAGTACTGACTTAGGAAGAGCCAACAGTTTTTAGAGATTATCCTGTGATATTCTTGAGAAGTTGCAATTTTCATTAATACTCTATACAAATTTTTATGTAAGTTGATTGTTTCTTTTGTCTATGTATTTTTTGACGCATATATTAATTTTCTCATGTTCCTTCTTAGATGAACTTGTGTCAGTGATAATGATTGCCTGGGATATACATCTATAATAAGCCTATATCAGTAAATTAACATAAAATACATTTGAGGAATGTGATATTTTCTAAAATAGTCTTATGAATTGACAACTGGATCCAAAAACTTCTGATAAGTAGTACAAATAAGCCTCGTATTTTGCTGACAAAATATCGTTTATCATTTTGCTCAATAATTTAACAGTGTCAAGCTCCACGGTTCCCTCTTTTTAGGTGGGAAATTTGCAGTCGATGACATCATTAATGACGTATGTTGCTTACGTCACGGAGTCGGGCCGTATGCCGTTAATATTCCAATTAAAAACCATAATTTATTATAACATATCTCCTCATTATATATATATATAGTCATTGCCATCAAGTTTCAAATTTTATGTAAAATATGTCTCGATAGATTTGAAATGAAGAAATAATCTTAAAGTAATTATTCAATATTTTCCTCCATCGAGGATTTTCCATTTTTTGTAATGGTGTTAATATCGTTTTCTTATCCAAGGAATCTGGAGTAAAAACCGAAAAAAAACTACTTGAATTAAATATAAAATACTAGCAATAAAATCTCATATTGTTTTTTATCCATTGAAATCACAATATATATATTATACTGGTAAGTTTTAGGAGAAACTGACAAATATTAACTGGGCAAAACCAACATTTTTGTAAGAACTTATGTTAACTCGATTGGTCACAATGGAAGAAGGAAGCGTCGGAATATAGGATGAAAAAATACTAACCGGTCACCGTCGTGCTGATGAAGTTCTGAGAATACTGGATTTGAGAATAAAGTCCAATTTCATTAAACTTCCACTAAGTCTATGTATTGAATAACTAACACTTTATTATTCGAGCAGACCCCACTAATATAATGCACGCAAAAAGTGTAAATAAATCTATTACTTATATGTAACTGATATCTAGTAAACTACACGAACGAAGTATTGATGACGTCATCAGCCAGAGTAAAAAAAAGATATTTCGACGTAGATCGATGTTGCACAACATTTATCATTAATTGTTTTTAATGATGTCTCGTACATTCTCATCAATCTCATGTTTCTATGTATTCATCGCTTGGAATTTCATTTCATATCCTACATATATGCACATGCGTATACATGCATATATATATATATATATATATATATATATATATAATATATATATATATATATATATATATTCTTTCTGTCTGTTGCAATTAATACCTTGATATTGATTACATAAATGTAACACAACACACACACACACACACACACACATATATATATATATATATATATGATGTCTATAACTAAATCTATATCTATATCGTTTTTCATATCCTTGAAAACATGCCTGATTAGAATACTGTTATAAAAGAAAAATCAATGTTTGACAGCAGAAGTTCCATCATTTATAAAATGATTACCCTCAAGTTGGGTGTAATGCTTCAGCAATTTCACAGTCATGTTTCTTGGACATATAAATAATGGGGTTTTCAGTTAAGAAGCTAAGAAAAATTCTTTAAAAGTGGATCTATGTTTAAGGAATTAAAAAAAAAAGAATCCATGTAAAAATAGTTCCTAAAATCATCCAACAATCAGTCACATAATAATAATAATAATAATAATAATAATAATAATAATAATAATAATAATAATAATAATAATAATAATAATAATAAATGCCTAATAGAAAAATGACATTCTTTAGCAAAAACATCGACTCAATATCAAACAGCAACCCATAAACCCCGAGGATCTCCAGACAATTCCTTCTTTTTAGGCGGGAAATTTGATGTCGTATCATTGGCTGTCAATGACGTCATTAGCCTTTTCTGCTGCCTACGTCATGAAATCGTGCCATATGTCATTAGTTCTCCGATTCAAAACCACTGTTTATTCTAACATATCTCGTCATTGGGCATTTCTCCAAAGTCACAAAGTTTCAAATTCCGTGTTAAAAAATTTTTAATACATTTGAAATAAAGTCGTTCTCCGTCAGTGACAGTTATTCGATATTTTTCTTCATCGAATAGTTGCCAATTTTTTTTTCAGTGTTGTTGGGTGAGTGCTCATATCCAAGGAGTCTGGAATAAGAACCTGAAGAAACTATTTAAATTTATTATAAAATATAAGCTATACAATTTCATTTACTTATTTGATGCTCTTACAAAGTGATGTACGTGTTCGTTAACAAGTGTTATGAGCAACTGACAAATATTACCAAAGCAACGACCAACATTTTTGTAAGTAGTAGTGTTCACATCATTGGGTACAATGGGAGAAGGCAGCGTCCGAATGTAGAACGAAAAAATAATTACTGATTAAGGACTGCGGAGAATACTGAGTTTGGAAATGAAAAGCATAAGAAAAAAAACTTTAGCTGGATTTCTCTTTAGTTTATCCATCATATTTTTATTTGTTTTGCCTGAACACAAAATTAAATGCACATCTAGTGCGTATATTTAATTTATACTACAATACGAATAGGAAATGAACTGTCAAATGCTTATCAATCTATATACACAAAGATCTGAATGTCATTTAATTAATCTACTAATCGCGCATGCGCATAACTACTTTGGATATCAAGACTGTATTAAGTTTGCAAACATCAGTACATGCATACATACATACAGATTTCTTTCTAGAAACAGCTGTTCTCGTAACTTAACTTTAAAAATAGTCTATTGTATTTGTAGTGATGTAATACTTTTCGGTGACTTTACTTTTTTTTTTATACGCTTGTTACAACATAAGCAACAAGAAACTAGCGCCAACAACAAGATTTGAAATTGAATTCCCCCCCCCCCCCCCCCAACTCCTCCCCCACCTACAAAAATGTGACATATGAGGTTAAATTTGACCACCTGACCCGCTTAACCCGTTACTTCCAAGAACTCACGTCAGAGTAGCACTTCTTCAGAATCAAAGTGACCTTGCAACTTAATTTTTCACTTGCTGTTTTTAAAAACTGAAAACCTTAAAGTCAGGCGTCATTGTAACCTTTCTTTTTCTAAACAACCAATTATTTTATCATTCCTTAAAAAACTATATATCCTTATAATATTCCACGAGCAACTCTACCCGTCAAAAGACGAATTCAACTAATCTGGGAAAACCACAATTGAACAATAATTAGCTCATTCTCGAGCGCCAGGGAGGTTGGAGAGATAATGTCTCCCTGTCCAAGTACTTATCGGCCTGGAAGAAATCCATTCGGCGACATATAGGTAATATCGACACTATTTAGGTACATATCTTGTACCTGAATAGTATGTGCGTAGGTGCATAAATATAGCTGTGTAACATATTCGTATAAAGTAGTCTACGTATAGCGATTCTTTGATCATAAAGTTTATATAAAGACAATTAGATATATATATATATATATATATATATATATATATATATATATATATATATATATATATATATATATATATATATATATATATATGTATATATATATGTATATATATAGTATAATCTAATGACGCATCAAACTCGTGGCGCGAAAACCTCGAAAATTAGGCCACTTCCTCAAGTGACGTCGAAGCACATGGCGGAAAGAAAAAAAAAATGATATCTTTTTTTTTTTTATCCAAAAATTCTCTCGACGACGCAGTTTCACTTCTTGAAATTGTCTTCCCGGCAGAGATCGCGAAATTACCTGGCGTTGCTTCATTTCGTGTACCAGTTGTTTGGGAGTCTGATGACAGAAGTGGGTTTACTTATTGCGGCTACTTATAGCTGCTATTATGGCAGAAAAGAACAATCAATACTGACGCAGTAGCTGTTTCACAAGCGTGAGAATAGTTCAGATCTCTCGTGGTTCACAACCCAGGGGAAAAGATACCTGCAATTGTTTAAATAAACTACAGTATTTTTTTCCCATCAATAAACTATATCTTTATGTATTTACGTCTCAACGGATTTTTTTTTTTTTTTTTTCGAGTTTCGTAAATCCTGTTCTCTCTATTTTGCTACGTTTGCTCTCTCATTTTTTTTTTATTACTAGAGAGTTTCCAAAATGCTTCTTTTGAGTTTTCTATAAAAGAAAACTACTGCGATGGCTTTGTCTTTCCGTCCACACTTTGTCTGTCCGAACTCATGTCTTAAAAACTACTGAGGCTAGAGGGCTGCAAATTGGTATGTTGATCATCCACCCTCCAATCATCAACCATACCAAATTGCGTCCCTCTAGCCTTAGCAGTTTTTATTTTATTTCAGGTCAAAGTTAGCCACGATCGTGCTTCTGGCAACGCAACAACACAGGCCATCAAGGCCGGCTGAGAGATGCATGGGCCGCGGTTCATACGGCATTATACCTAGACCACCGAAAGATAGATCGATTTTCGGTGGCCTTGATAATACACTATACAGAAAACTCGATTTCTTCGGCAGAATTTGAATTTTTACTCCTTTGTTTACGTTGACATAGAGTTTAACACCTAACTGAGAAACGGATTTTACTGACAACTTTGTATTGCATATATTAATAACATATTAGAATATTTTATTTTATCCTTTTGGCAATGGAACAGAGTTCTAGCTGTACACTGTTTTTAAATATATATATATATA
>NC_061090.1:71661005-71668505 GCF_015104395.2 Macrobrachium nipponense | reverse complement strand
CCTGTACTGGGCGCGAACGCAGGTACATTATAAATCCAGGAACGTCAGTGGAAGCTATAACCACTCAACCACCGCGAGGTAGAGCGAATTAGATATTAAAGGACATTGTAGCTCGATATATGTATATGAATCACGTAATGTGATATGACTTAAATATATATATATATATCTATATATATATATATATATATATATATATATATATATATATATATATATATATTAAATTATAAATATACTTCGCGTCACGACACCTCTGAGGGTTAACGAAAAATTACCTTTGTATAATAATCAAAATCCAGCATCACGATTATTGTATTATTATTATTATTATTATTATTATTATTATTATTTATTATTATTAAGGAGATGAACCCCATTCATACGGAACAAGCCCACCAAATGGGACACTGCCTTTATATTCAAGCTTCCAAAGAATATGATGTTCTTTCAAAAGAAGTAACAGAAGGTTATACTTGCAAGAATTGACACAAGGAAATACTGAAAAAAGAGATCTGTCATTTAAAAAAAAATGTATTAACAATATAATAATTAAGTAGAATAAAATGTAACTGAAATAAGTAACAGAAAGTAAATAAGAAATGCAAAAAAGAAGATTAGTCTTCAAGAAAGAAAATATGAATTATAAATTAATAAATAAGTAGATAAAAATGTAAGTCAAAGAAGTAACAGAATGTAGTAGGAAACAGAAAGAAGAGACCAATTACAGAAAACAACAAATAAAATAAAAAAGATTAGATAGGCATAATTGTGTGGAAATGTAAGTAAACAATAAACTGCAAAGTTAAAATGATCTCCTGGGTAATCAAGCAGCAACAAAAGCACCCCAGTTTCAGAACTGACGAATGCCACTCTCTCTCTCTCTCTCTCTCTTCTAATTCTCTCTGTGCTAAGGCCATCTGTTTCGTACACACGACTTTTCGTTCCTTCCTGTTTCGACTTCTGCTCTTAGCCAAGAGCTGGGCGTGTCTGCAGTGGACGGGGCTCTATAAATTGTCAGCTTTCGGATTCATCGTTCATCATACAGTACGGTGAATCATTACTGTGTCGAAGCTCGCAGGAAGTACTCGAGTTGTGAAGATGTATCCAAAAATGGTAAAGAATGATCTTTTAAGCATTTTTGTCAGTAGTTTATCTTTTTTTAAACAGTTTTTTCCTTTTTTTTTTCCCTTTTTTTTTTACTTGAGTAATTTTCAAAATTGTGATAAGGCTAATATGTTTACAGTAAAGTACGATTTATTTGCATACACTTACCCAAATATATACATATATATATACTATAAGTCATATCACATTTCCGTGATTCATATACATATATCGAGCTACAATTTTTCTCGATAATAAGACTTACCTGGACCGGGGCGCGAACCCACGGTGCCTTTCAAATCCAGGAACGTCAGTGAAGCTTTTACCTACTACACCACCGCAAGAGCTTTTGCGGTGGTGTATAGGTAAAAGCTTCACTGACGTTCCTGGATTTGAAGGCTCCGTGGGTTCGTGCCCCGGTCCAGGCAAGTCTATTATCGAGAAAAAAATTCACCTTCGGTTAAGCATATATGAAAATATATTAATTCCGAGGTAGAGCGAATTAGATATTAAAGGACATTGTAGCTCGATATATATATATATATATATATATATCTATATATATATATATATATATATATATATATATATATATATATATACTATATAATATATAAATATATATATATATACATGTATACATACATATACATATACATACATACATAAATAACTGGATCACGACTATATATAAAACGTGATGCTATGTATAAATAAAGTTGTGCCTAAGTGAAGGGTCGTGTTGACCGAAAGTTTTTGCCTTTCTAGCTTTCCATTTTCCTCCGTGGCATCACCTTTATACATATATACATATTTGTGTACTTATATAACCTAGGTATGAACGAAAGTATGAAAGTATATTAAAATCCTTTTCACCTAGTTAAATACGAAGCTTTGGAATGAGAAATGTAACGTCTTTTCCTAAACAGCTTCATCGAGGTAAGGTCACGAGGATTACTCGATTAAATTTTCTATGATGAAAATAAACTACTTAATTTTACTAAAAAAAGTCGTCAGCTGTAAAGAAGACTGATTATCTATTGAATTTGCCATAAAAAGAAACTAATTAATATCTCAAAAAGTGTCATCAGCTGTAAACATAAACAACTTGACTCTATTTTATCTTTTCGAAAAGCGAAAGTTAAAATCAGCAAAGAATATGCGTCGCATTCACATATGCATCACGTTAGATTCTCATGCTAAAAATATCGACAAATCGATGATATTCTTAATCATTTAATATTCTCTCAACAGATGATCTCTCTGTTCATCGCTTGCTCCGTGGCCGCCATCTTGGCCAATCCTTTGCCTGATCACGGTGGTCATGGGCATGGCCACGGACATGGGCATGGCGGCTACGGAGACTCCCATGGGCACGGGCATGGACATGGTGGCTACGGTCATTCCCATGGGCATGGACATGGCAGTTACGGTCATTCCCACGGAAACGGGCATGGACATGGCGGCTACGGTCATTCCCACGGGCACGGGCATGGACATGGCGGTTACGGACACGATAATGGATACGGACACGGACATGGGCATGGGCATGGTGGACACGGCTTTACCCACATAAGTTACGGCCATGGGGGGCACGGTCACGGATACGGACAAGATCACGGACACGGCGGATACGGAGGTGGTTTTGGAGGATTCGGAGGTTTTGGAGGGTTTGGAAGTGGTTTTGGAAGTGGTTTTGGTAAGTTAAGAATTACTTCTTTTTTCTAACATTGTTTTCTGTCAAAATAATTTCTTGTAAAAATATTTTTTGCCAAAGAATATTTTGCTTAAAAAACACCTAATGTAATATAATATATAGTTTGTTTATGTTTTTTTTTGTCTAAGATTGCTTTTGTGGGGGGGGGGGTTTCTATAATGATTTCTTTTAAAGTAATCTTTTTGGAGAATATTTTGCCTATATATATATATATATATATATATATATATATATATATATATATATATATATATATATATACGTATATATATCTATATAGATAGATAGATATACATAATATATGTATATGTGTTATATATATATATATATATATATATATATATATATATATATATATATATATATATATATATAGTGTGTGTGTGTGTGTGTGTGTGTGTGTGTGTGTATGTTTACGTATTTTGTCTAAGATTGTTTTGTCTAAAATAATTTCTTTTAATATAATTTGTGTTAAAGAATATTTTACCTAAAAATTATACACATGCACACACACACTACATACATACATATATATATATATATATATTATATCATATATATATATATATATACGTATATATATATATATATATATATATATATATATATATATTATATATATTTGTTTGTTTACACATTTTGTCTTAAACTGTTTTTTGTCAAAAATAATTTCATTGGCAATAAAAACAAATTTAAAAATGAAATTTACTAAACTCAAAATATAATTGAAATATTCAATCAGATCAGAATCAATCAATTGCTTGATTACAAGTTATCTGGCATCGCAAATAGTATGGTCATACAAGAAACACGTAAATAGTCCAACATCTATGAAATACAGCCACCCATTCTAGCTAAGGTACAAATTAAATTTCGATTGCAATTGTTAGATAATGAAGAGTATCGTTTAAATAATGACTATTTTTTCCTTTTGCTGACCAGGTTCTGATGAAGAACTTCAGACGGGAAGCCTTCGACGCTTCCATTTTTGTGTTATCCCTTTTTACCTCATAAACAATAGTTGAATGTTTGTACAACAAATAAAACTATATTTCTTTTAAAATCGGTTGTTTAAGTTACCTGGATCAAACTTGACAGAATACTAAGGAATCTTTTGTGTTATTGAAAATAAAAGGAACATTCACATTTCAAGGACTTCAGTGGTGAATACAGAGGCCCGTGCAAAAGGTAATCTAGTGTCCAAATCTAGCCCAGGTAAAGTCAAAGCAAGAGGGAAAGACGGGAGGGTTCAGCCTCTTAGGGATTATCATTATTCTAATAAAAGCGCCAAAATATAGAAAGGTAAGTTCTCTATTTCAGAGACGGCTGTCTCTCTCTTCAGGTAGTTTCTGAAATATAGTACTTACTTCCTATATTTTGGCGTTTTTATGGGTTCCTTTTATTAAATGGAATTCTGTTGTTACAGAAAATTTTTACAATTTTATTGTTACTATCAATCTGAAGATGAAACCTGTTCATATGGAACAAACCCACCAAAGGACGCCATTGCCTTGAAATTCAAGCTTCTAAAGAATATTAAGGTGTTTATAAGGAAGAAGTAAGAACGAAGTAGAGGGAAATACAGAAAGAAGAGGCCCCACTTATTGAAAAAGAAAAATAAATGAATTTGATATATACAAATAGTTGAAAATGTATTAAAAAAATGCAAGGAGAATAGTAATGTATTGCAACTTCGCTTGATCTTGTGGCGTTCCAATTGCACGAGTTCCTCTGGAGTGCTGTTTTCCACAGTCCCCCAACGGTGTGAGGGACAAAGGACATCTGGAACTGAGAAGTTCAAACAGTGAGGAACATTCGCTGCATATTGATGCTTCCTGTTCAGGGAATCAGGTTGGTCTCGGCGGATAAAGGGGATCAGGGATCAATCTTTTGATTATCCCACAAATGAAGTTTCTTATAAGTTTTATTTTCCATGACTTAAACCGGCTACTGAATAAAATCTAAAACATCTAATCTATGTGAGTTATATGTAGGGTACGGAAAGATAGTCTCCCTTTTAGAATAATACGTGGTATGCTCTAAAATATATATATATATATATATATATATATATATATATATATATATATATATATATATATATATTATATATATATATACACACACACATATATATATATATATATATATATATATATATATATATATATATATATTTATATGTGTGTGTGTGTGTGTGTGGAATTCGCTTAATTTTTACTCCGTAATTTCTCTTCTATGAATTTGGAACATGGTTTCCCAATTGTTGAAATATGGCTTCTGTTTTTCCATTTCGTCGCCATACACTTTCCAAGATTTAGCGCATATATGAATGAAAACAGACCATACAAATATTTTATTGTTCTGCAAACATCCCTGTACTATAATAGTCTGATTCATGAAAGCCAAACTGATGGATAGTCTCATCGCTTGACGCATTACTTCAACAACCATAGCACTCTAGTACTAGGGTAAAATACCGAATTGCCGTCTCTACAATAGCGCGACCACCTTCCCAGAAAAATCGGAAGTTATGCCCTTAATTTGTGGCTTGGGAGAAAAAAACTGACTTCGAGAGAAACAGAGATCTCGAGGTGTTACTTCGACGGACGCTGGCTCTTGACTAACGTCAGTCCTGGGTTACAGGACGTGTTAAAGTACTTTTTCGGGAAAGTGGACGCGCTACGGCAGATGCCGGCCATTCGGTATTTTACGCTATATATGTTCCTTATGAAAATTTATAAATGTCTTAATTGATTTTATATTTATAAGTTGTCTAGCCAATAACTTGGGAACTTTCGGCTGTTTCAGTATGTTAGAGATGTTGCACAGCAAGATTGAAGAAAGGAAAAGGGACGTTAGATAAAGTAAAGGATAGAAAATGTGTTCAGCAATGTAATGAAGAGACGCTGCGAACACCCTTTAATAATGCCTGCAGTGCTCCGCGTGAGGTGCACTTTACTTACTTAAGTAGATTCGATCGTTTCAGCAAAATGTAATAATTTAAGTTAAAATGACAACAACTGTGGCGATGGTAATAATAACTGCTTGAGCTGTCAGCAATGATTTCGAAAATACCTCCGATAAGGACAGATAAAATATTGACGATAACTGATCTGAAGCATTTTCCATTAACTCTCACTCATTTTTAAATATTAGAATTCTCACCAACATTAACGCTCTTCTGACTGTAATGAAGTATTTTGTTTAAAAAGTTTATTTTAAAAAGTAGTTTTTCAAGATAGCTTTTCAACACACACACATTTAAGTAATTTATGATAAAAACAGACTCTGGGAACAAAGATGATAAATAGGATGAGCGAACACCAGGTAATTAGAATTGGAACTTTACATGAGACCAGAAAGAGAGAGAGAGAGAGAGAGAGAGAGAGAGAGAGAGAGAGAGAGAGTTTGAGGAGAGTTCAAATTCAAAAGATTTATTGTTTAATATTTCATTAGTAAGGGTTCTGTAGGTTGGAACAAAAATATAGGTCGTAAACCAAGACACAGTCACGTTTTCGAAATAATATTAAAAGCATAATTAACTGTAACTTAGAAATTAGCATTTAATATCCATACACCCTCGCATTATTTGTCAGTTAATGAAGAAACCAAAGGCCAGGACCCAAGAAATGTGAACAAAGATCAAAATCAAAATAGGATCCAATCGAATTTTTTGTGATCATTCTCACACTGGTTGGTTGGTTATGATTTACCTGGTTTTGTGCCAGCACGGGCTCTTGCTCCTAGAGTAGCCCGTAAACTCACACAGTCAGGATAGCAACTTCCGAGCGTCAGATCTCGAGTTATTTTTAATATTCTTACTGGCTGTTGTAACTGATTCATTCTTGAGTCTATTATATTTGTTATTGTTAAATTCAGTGTTATTATAGTCGCATCAATGAACATTGTTCTTATGAACTTCAGCTACTGATTTTGAAGAAAAGACGTGCTTATTAAAGTGCGAAACAATCCACTAATTTAGTTTTTTATCCCCTCCGCCTCGCCTCAACACGATAGTTGTGTTATCAAAAACAAAACTTCATTCATTATGTACTTTCTTGAGATTCTATCAATGAAACAGTCGTCAGCATGGTCAGCAAAACATCTAAAATCGTAAATATTCTGGAAAAATTTAATTTTTTTCCAAAAATATTAAGCGAAAACTGCATAAAATAAAATCTCAGACTTCATAGGATGTAGCGCTTGGCTTTTCACCTATATTTTGCATATTTGTATTCCAATCCATTCCCCAATACAAAATACTGGAACAGTAATAACAACGTAAGACAAGTAAAAAAATAACGAGAGATCTAGGCTCGCAGTAAGCTATCCTATATGAGTGAAAATGATCACAAGAATACCATTGAATTTGTATTGATCTTTGTACTGTGTCATATTTCGTGGGATATATATATATATATATATATATATATATATATATATATATATATATATATATATATATATATATATATACTATATATGAATGTATATATATATTATATATCATCTCTCTATATATATATATACTACTGATATATATATATATATAGCAAGGTCAGTGAATACACATATAAAATCTCCACCGGGGATGTCCATGATACAACGATTAAAACATCAATTTATTCTAAGAAACGTTTCGCACATGAAATTCTCTGTGCATCATCAGTCTG
>NC_061090.1:71651005-71658505 GCF_015104395.2 Macrobrachium nipponense | reverse complement strand
GTTGCGTTGCTGAGCTAAAACGTATCAAGATATATAAATGTATATCCCGGATTATTTTAACAAAAAGAATCGTAATGGTAAGAGTGGTTGAACAGAGGTTCCACTTCAACAAAATAATGACCATATGACACGTAAAATTCCACACAGACGAAACTGGAGGTCGCAAAACACAATCTCTAAAATTGGCCCTCCTAGTCGAGAGAAACCAAAACGCTCAAATAAGTTTAAAATATCTTAATTTAAAAGAAAGGGGATCATTAACTTTTTTCCATAATCATTATTAATTTTATTCAGCTTAACTCTATTCATATGGAACAAGTCGACTTGTAACTCAAGCTTCCAAGGAGTATTAAGGTGTTCATTAGGAAGCAGAAAGACGAGGTAAAGGGAAACACAGAAAGACGAGACCCCAGTTATCAAAAAAGAAAAGCGAAATTAATAAATCAACAAACAGATATAAGTATATCAAAATGCAAGGAGAACAGTAACAGGGTAGTACTAATATATTGCACCTTCTAATTGAACGACTTCCTCTGGGAGGCTATTCCTTAGTCTAACGGCGTGAGGAATAAAAGGACCTCTGGAACTGAGAAGTTCGACAGCGAGCCGTGAGACACAATTACTGCATATGGATGCTGCTGTCCAGTGAATCTGGCAGCTCTCGGGCAGGTAAAGAGAGTCAAGGATCAATTGAGGCGTACACAATATTAAGGGTCCCCAGATCTCTAAGTCGCAATTTTTTTTCTCCAAAGTCTTCTAAAAATATCCTACTTTACCCATGGAAAAGCGTACTTGTATATGTAGACTCCAAAGTGGTCGAAAGTCCCATTATCTAACAAGGGTGGCGATATGCGTGTTTGAATGATTGTAAATGTGGGAGATCCCTGATGAAACACAACTTTAGAAAAAAGTGACAAACGAGAGACCATCCGTCGTATAACCCTTTCACCATATCTTTCGTCTGGACTCGGAAGAAGAAGATGACAGAGCATATTTCCATTTCCATTGTTTCTGACGTTCCACGAAATCGAACTTTTCTGAAATGGATTGGCCAGTTTTCCGGCCATGACCTTGAAGTGGGAGAATGTATGGACTGCAGGGCTGGTATCCCGTCACTTTTTGAAGTTTTGAAATTCGGCGCTATCGTGAAATCAGCCTTCACCTTGGTGAATGAAGATTGGGAGTTATGGAGTAAATTATGCTTATGAAGGTGGTGTGTTAACTCTTTTTTACGATTTTTTTTCAAGGTGTTTACGTTAATAAAGTTTTTATTCTTGGGAATGAAAGGGATGAATATATATATATATATATATATATATATATATATATATATATATATATATAATATAGTATATAATATTATATATAATATAATATATTTAGTTATTCGAGCTACAAATGTCCTTTAATGTCTAATTCGTTCTACCTCTGAATTAATATATTTTCATATATGTAAACCGAAGGGGAATTTTTTAGTTGATATTAATTTCGTCCTATCGTGAGTTCGATAATGTCACTGAAATTCTGGGCGTTGGTTCGAACCCACGAGAGGTCGAAATTGTTATCAACTAGAAAATTCCCCTTCGGGTTACTTATATGAAAATATATTAATTCCGAGTTAGAGGGAATTAGATATTAAAGGACATTTTTAGCTCGAATAATTTATCTGAATCACGGTGATGTGACAATCATTCATATATATATATAAATATTCAATGTAGTACGAAAGTCCACGTGACTGAGAATATCATAATTGTAACTACGACCACCACTACTTAATTTTGTATTTAAAGCTCTGTAAACTATGTTTTTACTTAGTGTGAACTTGAAAATGTAGAATATACTAAGAAAGTACTTGTTCCAAGCCCCGTTTTTCACTCGCCTTCTTACCAGGAATTTATGATGTATATATAAAATTTTGTGTGTATGTGTGCACAAAGATATATAATATATATATATATATATATATATATATATATATATATATATATATATATATATATGTGTGTGTGTGTGTGTGTGTGTGTGTGTGTGTGTGTGTGTGTGTATTCGTCCGATCGATATTCTTGTACAGGAATGGATCTAAGAATTATCAAATATTTCAACCCAAGATATTACAACTCTCTCTCTCTCTCTCTCTCTCTCTCTCTCTCTCTCTCTCTCTCTCTCAATGTGTCGACCAATTCCAGGCCCTGAGAACAGAGTGGGCGTGGCCAGTTTTGGGTCGTAGACATGATATAAATTGCCTCGAACGATCTCTTTAAGCATCAAAAACTCCTCAGAGATTGAAGACCTTTGTTGAATCTCCCTGAAAGTCATAAACAAAACAATGGCTGCCAAGCTGGTGAGTTAGCTTAATTTTTTAAATCTGCCACCTTTTATCTTCATTTTATCTTCTGTGGAGTTATTTTTTGTGTTTGTTTTGTTGAAATTCATATTTTTTTCGTTTTCCTGTTTCCTTGTTGAAGTTGCCTTCGAATTTCTGTTTTATATTCCTGGTGTTATTTTCCTTCTATTTTGACTTTCAGTAATAAGTTCATTTTTACCTTCATGTCGAATTTTCATTGCGTAGTTCCTCTACTAAGGAAAATAACATTACGATAGAAATGCTCAATCAGAGCAGAATTTTAAATCGATGATCCACAACAGAAATCATTTAAAACACCAACCATATTGGGCGTTAAAACAATCTTATAAAGACGAACTTATCAATTTCCTGTTCACTAATAGTTCCATCACATCTAGATACAACTTTTCCTTCCATGAATCTTAACTGAAGTCATTAGACGCATCAAAGGATTTGAATAACAAAAGTTTGGACCAATATCGTTTTGGTGATATAAAGAAATCCAGTGAATATTACCTAATATGACTAATATATAATTTCTCATTATTTTGAAAGGAATTCATCATTTTGTATCCAAGGCCAATTCTAGGACAAATAACAAGAATAAAATATTACTGTTTACGTAGTTACGCTATCGTTAAGCATTTATCGTATTTTTAATTATGACGTAATACCAGTTTACAAAAATAGTTTAACTATCATAAAGCATTTGTAGTACATGATGTCCATAAAGTCCCAGTACCATTACAAGTATTAATTGCTAAGAATGGGACTTTATGGACACCTTGTATTTCTAATCGTGAAGTAAAGCCAATTAGCAAATGACTGATGAAAACCTAAATTATCTCCGCAGATCGTCGCCTTTTGTTTGTCTTTTGTTGTACTTACGACCTTAGCAGCTCCGACGCCTGACCATGGCTCCGGCCACGGACACGGTGGCTTTGGGCACGGACACGGTGGCTTTGGCCATGGCGGATATGGGCATAGCCACGGACACGGTGGCTACGGACACAGCACCGGTCACGGACACGGTGGATACGGCCATGGGCATGGTTCCGGACACGGCGGAGTCGGTGGTCACGGCTATTCTCACATCAGCTATGGCGGTTACGGTCATGGGCACGGAGGCTTCGGCCATGGGCACGGAGGCTTCGGCCATGGGCACGGGGGCTTCGGCCATGGATTTGGTTATGGTCACTAAAGAACACGTCAGGTTCGTTATGCCAAAGGTAAAAAAAGGCACTATAAATTAAAGTTTTTTTCATATTGGGTGTGGAAAGAATGAAAAATGCATAAATATTGAAGTAAAATAACAATTAAGGTATTTTCCGAATTTGAGTGCAAAGAATAAAAAAAATAATATAAATACTAAATATCTATTGATTGATCTGTCAACATCTCCTTCAGGTTGGTGCCGTGGAGACTTCAAGATCTAATCTAGTCTAGATAGTAATATCCTATGTAAAGACAGAATGTAATGCAAAGTTTAAATAAAAAAAATGTGTGTAAAATGTCCTTTTCTTTGAACCAAGTACCACATTTAAAAACCAATTATAACATAATACTGAGAATGATAAAAGAAGTAGAATGATATAGAAACCTCATAATAAAGGAGGTAGAATAAAGGAATCTCATAATAAATGAGGTAGAATAAAGGGACCTCATAATAAATGAGGTAGAATAAAGGTACCTTCATGATAAAAGAGGTAACATAAAGGAACCTCAAAATAAATGAGGTAGAATAAAAAAACCTCATAATAAATGATGTAGAATAAAGGAACCTCATAATGAATGAGGTAGATTAAAGGAACCTCATGAAAAATGAGGTAGAAGAAAGGAACCTCATAATAAATGAGGTAGAATAAAGGTGCCTCATAATAAATGAGTTTAGAAATAAAGGAACTCATAATAAATAAAAGCGGTAGAAAAATAAAGGAACCTCATAATAAATGAGGTAGAATAAAGGAACCTCATAATAAATGAGGTAGATTAAAGGGAACCTCATAATAAATGAGGTAGAATAAAAGGAACCTCATAATAAATGAGGTAGAATAAAGGAACTTCATAATAATGAGTAGAATAAGGTACCTCATAATAAAAGAGGTAGACTAAAGGAACCTCATAATAAAAGCGATAAAATAAAGGAACCTCATACTAAATGAGGTAGAATAAAGGAAATCCTCATGTATATAAAAGAGGTAGAATAAAGGAACCTCATAATAAATGGAAGGTAAAAGAATTAATGAAACCTCATAATAAATGGAAGGTAGATTAAAGGAACCTCATAATAAATGAGGTAGAATAAAGGGAACCTCAATAAATGAGGTAGAAAAAGGAACTTCAATAATAAATAGGTAGAAAAGGTACCTCAAATACTAAAAAGAGTAGACAAAGGAGAACCTCAATAAAAAAGCTAATAAAATAAAGGAACCTCATAACTAAATGGGTAGGAAATAAAGGATCCTCAAATAATAAAGGAGGTAGCTAAAGAACGCTTAGAAATTTAAAGGAAGGTAAATAAAAGAGGAAACCTCATAATAAATGAAGTAAAGGAATAAAGGAACCTTCATAATAAATTGAAGGTAATAAAAAAGGACCTCATAATAAATGAAGGTAAGAATAAAGGTCCTTCTATGAATAAAAGAGGTAGAATAAAGGACCTTGTA
Organism: Macrobrachium nipponense; assembly: GCF_015104395.2. NCBI lineage: Eukaryota > Metazoa > Arthropoda > Malacostraca > Decapoda > Palaemonidae > Macrobrachium > Macrobrachium nipponense. The sequence goes on along the minus strand of NC_061090.1, from coordinate 71,653,492 downwards.
ATAAAGGAAGGTAAAATAGGAAGGAACCTCAATAATAAGAATGAGGTAGATAAAGGAACCTCATAATAAATGAGGTAGAATAGAGGTACCCGTCATAATAAATGAGGTAAAAAGAATAAGGTTACCGTCATAAATTAAATGAGGTTAAACAAAGGAAACTGAACCTCATAAGTAAATTAGGTAGAATAAAGGTACCATCATAATAAAAGAGGATTAGATAAAGTACCCTCAATAATAAATGAGGTAGAATAAGGACTTCAATAATAAATGGAGGTAAATAACCTGAACCTCAAAAAATAATAAATGAGGTAAATAAAGCACTTCATAATAAATGAGGGTAAAGAATAAATGTACCTCATAAATAAAGAAAGTAGAACTAAGGAACTCATAATAAATAGGTAGAATAAAGGTACGTCATAATAAATGAGGTAAGAATAAAGGAACATCATAAATAAATGAGGTAGAATAATAAAGGAACTTCATGATAAATGAGGTAAAATAAAGGAACCTCATAATAAATGAGGTAAAATAGAGGAACCTCATAATAAAGGAGGCACAATAGCAAGGGATCCTCATAATAAAGAAAGAAGATTTGGGGAACACTTTCTTCATAAAATAAGTAAAAAATAAATTATAAAAATCTTTTACGCTTGAAATGACTCAATTTCACTACAAATTATTAGATTTGATATCAAAAGATTTTAATTCCTTATAAAATATGAAATATTTTTCGATAGAACACTACTTGAAGTCATTTCTGGTGGTAAAGAAAATGATCTGTGTGAAGTTAAACAATGGAGTTATAACAAAAATAAGGAAATATTTCAAAAGAAATTAACCTCCATTACCTGGTAGCCAGTCATCACCTTTTCAGTGAACCTTATTTTTTCAGCCTAGTCCATAATTATGGTGTTTTTACGTTGCATGGAACCAGTGGCTATTCAGCATAGGGACCAACGGCTTTACGTGACTTCCGAACCACGTCGAGAGTGAACCTCTATCTCCAGAAATATACACCTCTAACCCCTCAGTGGAATGCCCGAGAATTGAACTCGCGCCCAACGAGGTGGCAGGCCAAGACCATACCGATCATACCACTGAGGCGCTTACGTCAAGGGTTTTGTCATCTGCATCGATTCTGAAGAACCAGTGATGCAATTGCTATGGGATTAAAAAGCAAAGTATATCCAGATATTACCGGCAATAATAATTAATAAGCTATAAAGTTGGTTTTTAGACTTGCTATTCACTAGCCCTGGACCAGCCAGCTACCATTGGACGCTACATAAGTAAGCAGAACGAAAATACCTTGGTCCAAGCCCCGGGATGGTATGGAAGCCCCACGATCCAGACTTGCCACCTCGACGCTCTCTTATAATATCATAAGTTTTTAAACTTATTATTATTATTTTTTTTTTTTTTTTTTTTTTTTTTTTTTTGCTCTATCACAGTCCTCCAATTCGACTGGGTGGTATTTATAGTGTGGGGTTCCGGGTTGCATCCTGCCTCCTTAGGAGTCCCATCAACTCTTCTTACTATGTGTGCCGTTTCTAGGATCACACTCTTCTGCATGAGGCCCGGAGCTACTTCAGCCTCTAGTTTTTCTAGATTCCTTTTCAGGGATCTTGGGATCGTGCCTAGTGCTCCTATGATTATGGGTACGATTTCCACTGGCATATCCCATATCCTTTCTTATTTCTATTTTCAGATCTTGATACTATCCAATTTTTCCCTCTCTTTCTCTTCATCTCTGGTGTCCCATGGTATTGCGACATCAATGAGTGATACTTTCTTCTTGACCTTGTCAATCAACGTCACGTCTGGTCTGTTTGCACTTATCACCCTATCCGTTCTGATACCATAGTCCCAGAGGATCTTTGCGTGATCGTTTCTATCACTCCTTCAGGTTGGTGCTCGTACCTTATTACTGCAAGGTAGCTGATGTTTCTTGCACAGGCTCCAGTGGAGGCTTTTGCTACTGAATCATGCCTCTTTTTGTACTGGTTCTGCGCAAGTGCCGGGCATTCACTTGCTATGTGGTTTTATGGTTTCACTTTTCGTATTGCACTTCCTACATATGGGAGAGATGTTATTTCCGTCTATCGTACTTTGAACATATCTGGTTCTTAGGGCCTGATCTTGTGCCAGCTGTTATCATTCCTTCAGTTTCCTTCTTTAGCTCTCCCCTCTGTAGCCATTGCCAATTGTCATCGCTGGCTAGTTCTTTAGTCTGTCTCATGTATTGTCCGTGCATTGGTTTGTTGTGCCAGTCTTCTGTTCTTTCTGTCTTTCTCCTGTCTCTGTATATTTCTGGGTCTTCGTCTGCTTTTTATTAGTCCTTCTTCCCATGCACTCTTTAGCCACTCGTCTTCACTGGTTTTCAGATATTGCCCCAGTGCTCTGTTATTATTATTATTATTATTATTATTATTATTACTTTTATTATTATTATTATTATTCTGGAAGTAAACCCTCTTTTAAACATGA
>NC_061090.1:71640145-71650505 GCF_015104395.2 Macrobrachium nipponense | reverse complement strand
TCATGTTTAAAAGAGGGTTTTACTTCCAGAATTAATAATAATAATAATAATAATAATAATAATAATAATAATAATAATAATAACAAGTTAAAAATTTTTGGTTTTATAAGAGAGCGTCGAGGTGGCAAGTCTGGATCGTGGGGTCTTCCATACATCCCGGGCTTGGACCAAGGTATTTTCGTTCTGCTTACTTTTAGTACGCGTCCAATGGTAAGCTGGCTGGTCCAGGGCTAGTGAATAGCAAGTCTAAAAATGGAAAAACCAACTTTATAGCTTATTAATTATTATTGGTAATATCTGGATATACTTTGCTTTTTATCCCATAGCAATTGCATCGCTGGTTCTTGAGAATCGATGCAGATGACAAACCCTTGACGTAAGCGCCTCAGTGGTATGATCGGTATGGTCTTGGCCTGCCACCTCGGTGGGCGCGAGTTCAATTCTCGGGCATTCCACTGAGGGGTTAGAGGTGTATATTTCTGGAGATAGAGGTTCACTCTCGACGTGGTTCGGAAGTCACGTAAAGCCAATGGTCCCTATGCTGAATAGCCACTAGTTTTTCCATGCAACGTAACACCATAATTATGGACTATGCTGAAAGAATAAGGTTCACTGAAAAGGTGATGACTGGCTACCAGGTAATGGAGGTTAATTTCTTTTGAAATATTTCCTTATTTTTGTCATAACTCCATTGTTTAACTTCACACAGATCATTTTCTTTACCACCAGAAATGACTTCAAGTAGTGTTCTATCGAAAAATATTTCATATTTTATAAGGAATTAAAATCTTTTGATATCAAATCTAATAATTTGTAGTGAAATTGAGTCATTTCAAGCGTAAAAGATTTTTATAATTTATTTTTTACTTATTTTATGAAGAAAGTGTTCCCCAAATCTTCTTTCTTTATTATGAGGATCCCTTGCTATTGTGCCTCCTTTATTATGAGGTTCCTCTATTTTACCTCATTTATTATGAGGTTCCTTTATTTTACCTCATTTATCATGAAGTTCCTTTATTCTACCTCATTTATTATGATGTTCCTTTATTCTACCTCATTTATTATGAGGTACCTTTATTCTACCTCATTTATTATGAGGTTCCTTTAGTCTACCTCTTTTATTATGAGGTACCTTTATTCTACCTCATTTATTATGAGGTTCCTTTAGTCTACCTCTTTTATTATGAGGTACCTTTATTCTACCTCATTTATTATGAGGTTCCTTTATTCTACCTCATTTATTATGAAGTTCCTTTATTCTACCTCTTTATTATGAGGTTCCTTTATTCTACCTCTTTTATTATGAGGTACCTTTATTCTACCTCATTTACTATGAGGTTCATTTCTTTTACCTCATTTATTATGAGGTACCTTTATTCTACCTCATTTATTATGAGGTACCTCTATTCTACCTCATTTATTATGAGGTTCCTTTATTCTACCTCATTTATTATGAGGTTCCTCTATTTTACCTCCTTTATTATAAGGTTCCTTTATTCTACCTCTTTTATTATGAGGATCCTTTATTCTACCTCATTTATTATGAGGTTCTTTTATTCTACCTCATTTATTATGAGGTTCCTTTATTCTACCTCATTTATTATGAGGTTCCTCTATTTTACCTCCTTTGTTATAAGGTTCCTTTATTCTACCTCTTTTATGATGAGGATCCTTTATTCTACCTCATTTATTATGAGGTTCCTCTATTTTATCGCTTTTATTATGAGGTTCCTTTAGTCTACCTCTTTTATTATGAGGTACCTTTATTCTACCTCATTTATTATGAAGTTCCTTTATTCTACCTCATTTATTATGAGGTTCCTTTATTCTACCTCATTTATTATGAGGTTCCTTTAATCTACCTCATTTATTATGAGGTTCCTTTATTCTACCTCATTTATTATGAGGTTCCTTTATTCTACCGCTTTTATTTATTATGAGGTTCCTTTATTCTACCTCATTTATTATGAGGCACCTTTATTCTACCTCATTTATTATGAGGTTCCTTTCTTCTACCTCATTTTTCATGAGGTTCCTTTAATCTACCTCATTCATTATGAGGTTCCTTTATTCTACATCTTTATTATGAGGTTTTTTTTATTCTACCTCATTTATTTTTGAGGTTCCTTTATGTTACCTCTTTTATTTTTCATGAGGTACCTTTATTCTACCTCATATTTATGAGGTCCCTTGTATTCTACCTCATTATATGAGGTTTCCTTTATTCTACCTCCTTTATTATGAGGTTTCTATATCATCTACCTCTTTTATCATTCTCAGTATCATGTTATAATTGGTTTTTAAATGTGGTACTTGGTTTAAAGAAAAGGACTTTTACACACCATTTTTTTTATTTAAACTTTGCATTACATTCTGTCTTTACATAGGATATTACTATCTAGACTAGATTAGATCTTGAAGTCTCCACGGCACCAACCTGAAGGAGATGTTGACAGATCAATCAATAGATATTTAGTATATTTATTTTTTTTATATTCTTTGCACTCAGATCGGAAATACCTTAATTGTTATTTTACTTCAATATCTATGCATTTTTCATTCTTTGCACACCCAGTATAAAAAAAACCTTAATAGTTCCTTTAAACCTTTGGCATAACGAACCTGACGTGTTCTTTAGTGACCATAACCAAATCCATGGCCGAAGCCCCCGTGCCCATGGCCAAAGCCTCCGTGCCCATGGCCAAAGCCTCCGTGCCCATGACCGTAACCGCCATAGCTGATGTGAGAATAGCCGTGACCACCGACTCCGCCGTGTCCGGAACCATGCCCATGGCCGTATCCACCGTGTCCGTGACCGGTGCTGTGTCCGTAGCCACCGTGTCCGTGGCTATGCCCATATCCGCCATGGCCAAAGCCACCGTGTCCGTGCCCAAAGCCACCGTGTCCGTGCCCAAAGCCACCGTGTCCGTGGCCGGAGCCATGGTCAGGCGTCGGAGCTGCTAAGGTCGTAAGTACAACAAAAGACAAACAAAAGGCGACGATCTGCGGAGATAATTTAGGTTTTCATCAGTCATTTGCTAATTGGCTTTACTTCACGATTAGAAATACAAGGTATCCATAAAGTCCCATTCTTAGCAATTAATACTTGTAATGGTACTGGGACTTTATGGACATCATGTACTACAAATGCTTTATGATAGTTAAACTATTTTTGTAAACTGGTATTACGTCATAATTAAAAATACGATAAATGCTTAACGATAGCGTAACTACGTAAACAGTAATATTTTATTCTTGTTATTTGTCCTAGAATTGGCCTTGGATACAAAATGATGAATTCCTTTCAAAATAATGAGAAATTATATATTAGTCATATTAGGTAATATTCACTGGATTTCTTTATATCACCAAAACGATATTGGTCCAAACTTTTGTTATTCAAATCCTTTGATGCGTCTAATGACTTCAGTTAAGATTCATGGAAGGAAAAGTTGCATCTAGATGTGATGGAACTATTAGTGAACAGGAAATTGATAAGTTCGTCTTTGTAAAGTTGTTTTAACGCCCAATATGGTTGGTGTTTTAAAAGATTTCTGTTGTGGATCATCGATTTAAAATTCTGCACTGATTGGGTGGTCAAATTTTGAGCATTTCTATCGTAATGATATTTTTCTTAGTAGAGGAACTACGCAATGAAAATTCGACATGAAGGTAAAAATGAACTTATTACTGAAAGTCAAAATAGAAGGAAAATAACACCAGGAATATAAAAAACAGAACTTCAACAAGGAAACAGGAAAACGAAAAAAAATATGAATTTCAACAAAAAAAACACAAAAAATAACTCCACAGAAGATAAAATGAAGATAAAAGGTGGCAGATTTAAAAAATTAAGCTAACTCACCAGCTTGGCAGCCATTGTTTTGTTTATGACTTTCAGGGAGATTCAACAAAGGTCTTCAATCTCTGAGGAGTTTTTGATGCTTAAAGAGATCGTTCGAGGCAATTTATATCATGTCTACGACCCAAAACTAGCCACGCCCACTCGGTTCTCAGGGCCTGGGAATTGGTCGACACATTGAGAGAGAGAGAGAGAGAGAGAGAGAGAGAGAGAGAGAGAGAGTTGTATTATCTTGGGTTGAAATATTTGATAATTCTTAGGATCCATTCCTGTACAAGAATATTGATCGGACGAATACACACACACACACACACACACACACACACACACACACACACATATATATATATATATATATATATATATATATTATATATATAGTGCACACATACACACAAATATATACATCATAAAGTTCCTGTAAGAAGGCGAGTGAAAAACGGGGCTTGGAACAAGTACTTTCTTAGTATATTCTACATTTTCAAGTTCACAATAAGTCAAAAACATAGTTTACAGAGCTTTTAAATACAAATTAAGTAGTGGTGGTCGAAGTTACAATTATGATATTCTCAGTCACGTGGACTTTCGTACTACATTGAATATTTATATACATATATATGAATGATTGTCACATCACCGTGATTCAGATAAATATTCGAGCTAAAATGTCCTTAATATCTAATTCGCTCTAACTCGGAATTAATATATTTCATATATGTAACCCAAAGGGGAATTTTCTAGTTGATAACAATTTCGACCTCTCGTGGGTTCGAACCACCGCCCAGGACTTCAGTGACATTATCGAACCCACGATAGGACGAATTATTATCAACTAAGAAATCCCCTTCGGTTTACATATATGAAAAATATATTAATTCAGAGGTAGAACGAATTAGACATTAAAGGACATTTGTAGCTCGAATAACTAATATCATATATATATATATATATAATAGTATATATATATATATATATATAGATATATATATATATATATCTATATTCATCCTTTTCATTCCCAAGAATAAAAAACTTTATTAACGTAAACACCTTGAAAAAAAAAATCGTAAAAAAGAGTTAACACACCACCTTCATAAGCATAATTTACTCAATAACTCCCAATCTTCATTAACCAAGGTGAAGGCTGATTTCACGATAGCGCCGAATTTCAAAACTTCAAAAAGTGACGGGATACCAGCCCTGCAGTCCATACATTCTCCCACTTCAAGGTCATGGCCGGAAAACTGGCCAATCCATTTCAGGAAAGTTCGATTTCGTGGAACGTCAGAAACAATGGAAATGGAAATATGCTCTGTCATCTTCTTCTTCCGAGTCCAGACGAAAGATATGGTGAAAGGGTTATACGATGGATGGTCTCTCGTTTGTTACTTTTTTCTAAAGTTGTGTTTCATCAGGGATCTCCCACATTTACAATCATTCAAACACGCATATCGCCACCCTTGTTAGATAATGGGACTTTCGACCACAATGGAGTCTACATATACAAGTACGCTTTTCCATGGGTAAAGTAGGATATTTTTAGAAGACTTTGGAGAAAAAAAATTGCGACTTAGAGATCTGGGGACCCTTAATATTGTGTACGCCTCAATTGATCCTTGACTCTCTTTACCTGCCCGAGAGCTGCCAGATTCACTGGACAGCAGCATCCATATGCAGTAATTGTGTCTCACGGCTCGCTGTCGAACTTATCAGTTCCAGAGGTCCTTTTATTCCTCACGCCGTTAGACTAAGGAACAGCCTCCCAGAGGAAGTCGTTCAATTAGAAGGTGCAATATATTAGTACTACCCTGTTACTGTTCTCCTTGCATTTTGATATACTTATATCTGTTTGTTTTGATTTATTATTTCGCTTTTCTTTTTTGATAACTGGGGTCTCGTCTTTCTGTGTTTCCCTTTACCTCGTCTTTCTGCTTCCTAATGAACACCTTAATTAATACTCCTTGGAAGCTTGAGTTACAAGTCGACTTGTTCCATATGAATAGAGTTAAGCTGAATAAAATTAATAATGATTATGGAAAAAAGTTAATGATCCCCTTTCTTTTAAATTAAGATATTTTAAACTTATTTGAGCGTTTTGGTTTCTCTCAGCTAGGAGGGCCAATTTTAGAGATTGTATTTTGTGACCTCCAGTTTCGTCTGTGTGGAATTTTACGTGTCATATGGTCATTATTTTGTTGAAGTGGAACCTCTGTTCAAACACTCTTTACCATTACGATTCTTTTTGTTAAAATAATCCGGGATATACATTTATATATCTTGATACGTTTTAGCTCAGCAACGCAACATGAGAATGACCGTATCGCAGCAAATGATACTAAAATAAAAAAAAAATTCAAAAGACAGTTCTATATCTCCATGTTTTAGATTAGAATAGCAATCTCTTCACGTAATATATAATAGCGTATCGTAGAACCAAATGATATCCTGAAGAGCCTAAGATTAGTAACTTGCTTAAATCATATAGTACAACCTTTTGAGATGGTGCGCTTGTCAAAAGATCGGGAAAAGTTCCGTTGAATCCTAAAAGTCTATCTCCCCTAACCTGTGAATTAGTACAAGGCTGGCAGTTAATTCGACTACATTGTGTCGCAACTAGGATGAGAAATGGCATGGGAATTGCAAGTTGCAACCCCCTCCCAAAATAGACCTATTGCATTAAGGGAGAAAGAAGTATGACGAGTACACACACACATACACATATTTATATACATATCTATAAATGAATATATATCACATAATATACATATATACATATATAGATATATATGTATATATATATATATATATATATATATATATATATATATATATATATATCTTTATATATAAACATATAAATAATATAATATATATATATATATATATAATATATATATATATATATATATACTATATAATATATATATATAATATACACGTATATATATATATATATGCGCATGTGTGTATGTATGTGTTGACAGATAGATAGAAAGATAAGTAGATAGATGGACAGAAAAGTATCAGGAAGTAAAGATTTACGTATTACTCGAAGGAATATTAGCAAAGTAAAAACAGATCCGCTAAACAAAGTGACACAATGATGTCAAGAAAGATGCATAACCGACAGTGTCTCGACTTTCACTCTTTCCATAATGAGTATAATACACAATCAATAAATCTCTCAAATCAGTATCCGTGAAAATAAGAAGAAAATGAATTTTAACAAACCGACAATCCTGTCAACAACGAGGTCCTTCCTGGTGTTTTGAAACTTTGAGTCAAAAAGTTATGGCTCACTGATGTTCACGCGGAAACTCAAAAGGTTCGAATATTTTGTAATATTTAGAAGGTGATGAGGTCTGGTATGAGATTGCTCTCATTCATAAATGGATCTAAAGGCTGTGAGTTTCTTCGTTATGAAGACGAGGTCACTTATATGACTTATGATTGCAAAAGGCAGATTGACAAAATTTTCTGTTTATGTAAGCAACATTCCTTGTCGGTTATAAAAGGTATCTAGAAATGTGAAAAGATTAATGTAATGAAGGTGACACAAACTAATGAAATAACTAATTGTTTAGCATCTGCAGACACATATAGCAAATGACTAATCATGATGTGTGTATATATATATATATATATATATATATATATATATATATATATATATATATATATATATATATATATATATATATATATATATATATATATATATGTGTGTGTGTGTGTGTGTGTTTGTGTGTGTGTGTTTTTTTACAATAAAAGAAGCACATAAAAAAACGCCAGTGATATAGAAAGTAAGTACTATGTTTCAGAGACTACTGTCTCTCTTTTCAGGTAGATAAGAGAGAGACAGCAGTCTTTGAAATATTGTACTTTCTATATTTTGGCGTTTTATGGGCTCCTTTCATTAGATGGAATTCTGTTTGTAACACAATATTTCTACCCATTAAAACACACTGGTTTACAGCTAAGGACTATATTTCGGTGGATTAACTTTCGCCCTTATCAGGGAGTGATAAGAGTGGAAGTTAGTTCACCGAAATAGTATAGTCCTTAGCTTTAAATCAGTATTTAAATTGGCCTTTTATACTTGAGCCGTATTCTGTTTTAACAGAAGAATTACATACATATATATATACATATATATATATATATATATATATATACATTCATATATATATATATAGATATATATATATATATATATATATATATATATATATATATATATATATATCCCACGAAATATAACACAGTACAAAGATCAATACAAATTCAATGGTATTCTTGTGATCATTTTCACTCAGATAGGATAGCTTACTGCAAGCCTCAGATCTCTCGTTATTTTTACTTGTCTTACGTTGTTATTACTGTTCCAGTATTTTGTATTGGGAATGGATTGGAATACAAAATATGCAAAATATAGGTGAAAAGCCAAGCGCTACATCCTATGAAGTCTGAGATTTTATTTTATGCAGTTTTCGCTTAATAATTTTGGGAAAAAATCAAATTTTTCCAGAATATTTACGATGTTAGCGGTTTTGCTGACCATGCTAACGACAGTTTCATTTGATAAAATCTCAAGAAAGTTCATAATGAATGAAGTTTTGTTTTTATCAACAACTATTGTGTTGAGGCGAGCGGAGGGGTAAAAACTAAATTAGTGGAATTTCGGCATTTGATAATCAGTAAGCTGAAGTTCATAAGAATAATGTTCATCGGTGCGACTATAATAACACTGAATTTAACAATCATAAATATTAGTAGACTTAAGAATGAATCAGTTACAACAGCCAGTAAGAATATTAAAAATAACTCGAGATCTGACGCTCAGAAGTTGCTATCCTGAGTGTGTGAGTTTACGGGCTACTCTAGGAGCAAGAGCCCGTGCTGGCACAAAACCAGGTAAATCATAACCAACCAACCAGTGTGAGAATGATCACAAAAATTCGATTGGATCTATTTTGATTTTGATCTTTGTCACATTTCTTGGGTCCTCCTTTGGTTTCTTCATTAACTGACAGATAATGCGAGGTTGTATGGATATTAAATGCTAATTTCTAAGTTACAGTTAATTATGCTTTTAATATTATTTCGAAAACATGACTGTGTCTTGGTTTACGACCTATATTTTGTTCCAACCTACAGAACCCTTACTAATGAAATATTAAACAATAAATCTTTGAATCTAACTTCTCCTCTCTCTCTCTCTCTCTCTCTCTCTCTCTCTCTCTCTCTCTCTCTCTCTCTCTCTCTCTTTTCTGGTCTCATGTAAAGTTCCAATTTTCTCTTACCTGAATGTTCGCTCATCCTATTTATCATCTTTGTTCCCAGAGTCTTTTTTTATCATAAATTACTTAAATGTGTGTGTGTTGAAAAGCTATCTTGAAAAACTACTTTTAAAATAACTTTTTAAACAAAATACTTCATTACAGTCAGAAGAGCGTTAATGTTGGTGAGAATTCTAATATTTAAAAATGAGTGAGAGTTAATGGAAAATGCTTCAGATCAGTTATCGTCAATATTTTATCTGTCCTTATCAGAGGTATTTTCGAAATCATTGCTGACAGCTCAAGCAGTTATTATTACAATCGCCACAGTTGTTGTCATTTTAACTTGAATTATTACATTTTGCTGAAACGATCGAAGCTACTTAAGTAAGTAAAGTGCACCTCAGGCGGAGTACTGCAGGCATTATTAAAGGGTGTTCGCAGCGTCTCTTTATTCCATTGCTGAACACATTTTCTATCCTTTACTTTATCTAACGTCCCTTTTTCTTTCTTCAATCTTGCTGTCCAACATCTCTAACATCCTGAACAGCCGAAAGTTCCCAAGTTATTGGCTAGACAACTTATAAACATAAAATTAGTTAAGGCATTTATAAAATTATTGCTAAGTGAAGGAACATATATAGCGTAAAATAACGAATGGCCGGCATGTACTTTAACACGTCCTGTAACCCAGGATAGACGTTAGTCAAGAGCCAGCGTCCGTCGAAGCAACACTTCGAGACCTCTACTTTCCTCTCGAAGTCAGTTTTTTCTCCCAAGCCACAAATGAAGGCCATAATTTCCGATTTTCGGGAAGGTGGTCGCGCTATGGTAGAGACTGGCAATTCGGTATTTTACCCTCGTACTAGGGTGCTATGGTTGTTGAAGTAATGCGTCAAGCGATGAGACTATCCTTCAGTTTGGCTTTCATAAATCAGGCTATTATAGTACAGGGATGTTTGCAGAACAATAAAATATTTGTATGGTCTGTTTTCATTAATTTTTGCGCTAAATCTTGGAAAGTGTATGGCGACGAAATGGAAAAACAGAAGCTTTATTTCAACAATTGGGAAACCATGTTCCAAATTCATAGAAGACAATTTACCGAGTAAAATTAAGCGAATTCCAACTTGAATCTGGCGTGAGTGAAAAGCAACCATTGATATTATAGTATCGACTACATCATAATTTATATTAGTGGAAGGAAAATAATACTTTC
>NC_061090.1:71612645-71627645 GCF_015104395.2 Macrobrachium nipponense | reverse complement strand
ATCTAAAGTATCTGTGCGCATGCGCGATTAGTAGATTAATTAAAAGACATTCAGATCTGTGTGTATGTAGATTGAAAGCGTTTGACGATTCATTTCTTATTTGTATTGTAGTGTAAGTTATTTACGCACTAGATGTGCGTTTAATTTTGTGTTCAGGCAAAACAAACAAAAATATGTTGGATAAACTAAAGAGAAATCCAGCTAAAGTTTTTTTTCTTGTGCTTTTGATTTCCAAACCCAGTTATACTCCGCGGTCCTTAAGTTAAACCGTTATTATTTTTTCGTTCAACATTCGGACGCTGACTCCTCCTATTGTAACCAATACTGTGAAATTGTGAATACTACTACTTACACAAATGTTGGCGTTGCTTTGGTAATATTTGTCAGTGGTTCATAACACTTGTTAATGAAAATGTATATCGCGATGTAAGGGCATTAAATAAGTTAATGAAATTTTATAGCTTATATTTCATAATAAATTTAAACAGTTTTTTTCGGTTCTTAATCCAGACTCCTTGGATATGAACACTCGCCTAACAACACTGAAAAAAAAAAAAAAAAAAAAAAAAAAAAAAAAAAAAAAAAATTGGCAACTCTTCGATGAAGAAAAATATCGAATAACTGTCACCGACGGAGAACGACTTTATTCCGAATGCATTAAAAAAATTTTAACACGGAATTTGAAACTTTGTGACTTTCGAGAAATGCCCAATGACGAGATATGTTAGAATAAACAGTGTGGTTTTGAATCGGAGAACTAATGACATATGGCACGATTTCATGACGTAGGCAGCAGAAATGGCTAATGACGTCATTGACAGCCATTGATACGACATCAAATTTCCCGCCTAAAAGAAGGAATAGTCTGGAGATCCTCGGGGTTTATGGGTTGCTGTTTGATAGTTTGAGTTCGAATGTTTTTGCTAAAGAATGTCATTTTCTATTAGGCAATTGTTATTATTATTATTATTATTATTATTATTATTATTATTATTATTATTATTATTATCATGTGACTGATAGTTGGATGATTTAGGAACTACTTTTACATGGATTCTTTTTTTTTTCAATTCCTTAAACAGATCCGCTTTTAAAGAATTTTTCTTAGCTTCTTAACTGAAAACCCCATTATTTTTGTCCAAGAAACATGACTGTGAAACTGCTGAAGCATAACACCCAACTTGAGGGTAATAATTTTATAAATGGTGTAACTTCTGCTGTCAAACATTGATTTTTTCTTTTATAACAACAGTATCCTAATCAGGCATGTTTTCAAGGGTATGAAAAAACGATATAGATATAGATTTAGTTATAGACTTCATATAATATATATATATATATATATATATATGTGTGTGTGTGTGTGTGTGTGTGTGTGTGTGTGTGTGTGTACATTTATGTAATCAATATCAAGGTATTAAATTGCAACAGACAGAAACCGATATATATATATATATATAAATATATATATATATATATATATATATATATATATATATATATCATATATATATTATATATATATATATGCATGTATACGCATGTGCATATATGTAGGATATGAAATGAAACTTCAAGCGATGAATACATAAAAACATGAGATTGATGAGAATGTACGAGACATCATTAAAAACAATTAATGATAAATGTTGTGCAACATCGATCTACGTCGAAATATCTTTTTTTTTTTTTATTTTTTTTACTCTGGCTGATGACGTCATCAATACTCCGTTCGTGTAGTTACTAGATATCAGTTACATATAAGTAATAGATTTATTTACACTTTTTGCGTGCATTATATTTAGTGGGGTCTACTCGTATAATAAAGTGTTAGTTATTCAATACATAGACTTAGTAGAAGTTTAATGAAATTGGACTTTATTCTCAAATCCAGTATTCTCAGAACTTCATCAGCACGACGGTGACCGGTTAGTATTTTTTCAATCCTATATTCCGACGCTTCCTTCTTCCATTGTGACCAATCGAGTAAACACCAGTTCTTACAAAAATGTTGGTTTTGCCCAGTTAATATTTGTCAGTTTCTCCTAAAACTTACCAGTATAATATATATATTGTGATTTCAATGGATAAAAAACAATATGAGATTTTATTGCTAGTATTTTATATTTAATTCAAGTAGTTTTTTTTCGGTTTTTACTCCAGATTCCTTGGATAAGAAAACGATATTAACACCATTACAAAAAATGGAAAATCCTCGATGGAGGAAAATATTGAATAATTAATACTTAAGATTATTTCTTCATTTCAAAGCTAATCGAGACATATTTTACATAAATTTGAAACTTGGTGGCAATGACTATATATATATAAGAGGAGATATGTTATAATAAATGATGTTTTTTAATTGGAATAATATTAACGGCATACAGCACGACTCCGTGACGTAAGCAACATACGTCATTAATGATGTCGTCGACAGCAATTTCCCACCTAAAAAGAGGGAACCGTGGAACTTTACACTGTTAAATTATTGTTGAGCAAAATGATGAAAGATATTTTGTCAATTCATGAGACTATTTGGTTTTAGAAAATATCCACATTCCTCAAAAAATGTATTTTATGTTAATTTACTGATATAAGGCCTTATTATAGATGTATATCCCAGGCAATCATTGTCACTGACACAAGTTCATCTAAGAAGGAACAGGAGAAAATTAATATATGCGTCAAAAAATACATAGACAAAGAACACATCAACTTACATAAAATTTGTATAGAGTATTAATGAAAATTGCAACTTCTCAAGAATATCACAGGATAATCTCTAAAAACTGTTGGCTCTTCCTAAGTCAGTACTCTTCGTATGCGACATGCTTATTCTCGCTATATTTGCGATTTGATTACATTTAAAATATGTATATTCATATATATATATATATATATATATATATATATATATATATATATATATATATATATATATATATATATATATATATATAGTATATATATAATTATATATATATATATATATATAGATATATATCTCTATATATATATAATCTAGATATATATCTCGGATATCTAAATATATATATATCTAAATAGATTATATAATATATATATATATATATATCTATATATATCTATATAGATATATAGATATATAGATATATATCTCTCTCTCTCTCTCTCTCTCTCTCTCTCTCTCTCTCTCTCTCTCTCTCTCTATATATATATATATATATATATATATATATATATATATATATATATATATGTATATATATATATATATATATATATATATATATATATATTGCTATTGCTATTGCTAACTAATAATTATCGGTTTTGCGTTACTGCCATTCAAAATTTAGAATAGAAGTGTTATCTTTAACTAACCTCTGATAACTAATTATACAAATAATATGCTTACGCTGATAAAATCCACTTTGGTGCATGATGAAAACTATGTACGATATTATTGAAGCAAATACAAGAATTTTGATACGGCTTTACGATAACCTGGGAATGGGAATCGCCAACAGGGCTCCCACTTTTAGGGAATTATCCTTGAGACTTTTGAGGAGCTTAGGGAATAATTCTGGGATTTCTAAAAATCTAGGGAATTCTGGACTATCAGCCACTATCATAATTTTTTAAAATCCTTAATAAAAACTCATGATTTTGTCAATGATTTCTAACTTGAGCACTATCAGTGATGAGACGGTTAATAGTGTCATGATTCGGCAACTGTCAAGATACAAGATCATATAGTTTTTTTAAGGTATGCAATTATTCCCGCCCTGTGTAAGTACTACCTACAGGGTGTCCATAAAGTCCCAGTACCATTACAAGTATTTATTACTCGGAAACCATATAACATAGAGTAATGCAGTTGTTTGCAGAATGTTCTGCATTTCCTCAAGTTTACATTCAGATCACTCATGCAATACATTCCATATGTGCACCTCAAGTTCCTCTCACAATGTCGAGCCTATATTCCATCTCCCTCCGTATGCTGCAGCGCGTATGGAGGGAGACGGAATATCGTCTCGACATTGTGATGGTATCTTGAGGTGCCCATTTGGAATGTATTGCATGAAGTGCTCTGAATGTAAACTTGAGGAAATGTAGAACATTCTACAAAAAACTGCATTACTCTATGTTATATAGTTTCTGAGCAATAAACACTTGTAATGGGACTGGGACTTTATGGACACCTTGTATATTAAAAAAAACAAATGTACACTTGGTTATTCAAATCCCTTATTTTATAGACTTGCGTTTTACTTTTAAAATTTAGGAGTAAACATATTTTGTAGATCAGAATGTTGTGTATTTGTTGATTTTTATTAGTGTAATGCAATGGATATTTACGTTGAAAGTTATTTGGGGAATTTGGAACGATTATAGGGAATTTTGAGCTGCTGTCTAGGAATTACTGTTGAAGAAAAGTGGGGACTGTGGGACAGTGGGAGCCCTGATGGCTAAATGGGCCTTAGAAAACCTGTCATGGCGTCACTTCCTCCCGTCCTCAGTCTCGTTGATGAAGAAAAAAATAAAAATCAGTTTTAGTAAGTTAACTGATAAACCTATTATCTAATCAGCGGTTCCAAATTACTCTTGGTCATTGCCCCACTTTTTTCCAAAAACCCTGGCTAGCAGCAAGCTCGTTACCCTCACACCATATTCATTATTTTGTACATGATTAATGTAAAACAAACTTTTTTAGTTGGTTGAACTTTCCTTTATATTCAATTATTGAAACAAATATATCAAGAAGTACTATTACTTCTGTTGGAAATAAAATTTTTAAAAAATGCACACATAATAAAGTTGAAAATAAATGGCGAGAATATATAATTGAAATAATGTTCATCAGGGTGAAAAAATGACAAATAAGTCAATTGATACTTCTGCTGAAAATAAATATAAAAATTGCATGTAAATAATCACACCTTCAGTTGAAAATAAGTGGATATATATATATATATATATATATATATATATATATATATATATATATATATATATATATATATATATACTTAAAAAAAATCTTTAGTAATGTGAAAAGTGACACCTTCGGTTTGAGATCATTTCAGTAATGCGAGGAGATAGTTTTGTTTAAGAGCACATCTGACGTCATTTTTTGGGTTCAATCTATTTCTCTCTTTGCTTCGGATGGTCAAAAGAGCTGAAAAGCCGGCGGCCTCACACATGTAAGTTGAACCAAATGGTAATAGCATTTTAACTGCTTCTAAACTTGCCAGAGGGAACTCTTTGTTAGGGGTAATCCAAAATGAAGATAATTTCATGGAGTTAAATTCCATTTGTATGATGTTGCTTGCCTTGATTTTAAGTATTTCTTTTGCGAGTCCATTTGGTTCATCTGGCAGATGTTCATTGTTACATGTGAATGGATTCTGAATCCAAGCATAGTTGAGTGGGTTAATTTCAGGGAAATGTTGTCGAGAGATACTGGACGTTCGCTAAGATTTAAATTTTTAATCTTTTTTTAAAATATTACACATGTGAGTATATATATATATATATATATATATATATATATATATATTATATATATATTATATAATATATATATTCTTTATATATTACAGCACCTGTCAAAATGAAAAATGTCATTACCCCCATCAAATGCGAAATTACCCCCAGTGGCGTAAATTCCCCCTATTTGGGAACCGCTGATATAAATAAATACTGGATCGGTATTTCTACAGAAGCAATCCGCGGTGGCCTAGACTATGGCAATTGACGTTTTCCTATGTTATTTTACTCACTGAACAAGAATTTAAAGTAATATTTATTCGGACGACTGTAATTAACCCGCCGGGGCCAGTACTAAACACGGCGAAATACATTGGATGCCTTGGACCTCTAAATGTCCTTGCTTGGACGCCCCAATCCCTAGTGGATGTCGTATCCGCGGTCACGTTCCTTGCAGTTCGAACGGAACTATTCTTTAGAATTACCATGCAAGAAACATAACCGCGGATACGACATCCACTAGGGATTGGGGCGTCCAATGTATTTTGCCGTGTTTAGTAATGGTCCCTGGGGGTTTATTACAGTCGTACGAATAAATATTACTTGAAATTCTTGTTCAGTAGGTAAAACTGCATAGAAAAACCGCAACTGCCATAGTCTGGGCCACCGCGGATAGGTTTCTCTAGATCTACCATTGGATCAGTTGATGTAACGAGTGGTAAGTCTTTTAAGTATATTATTGGCTTGAATAATGGATTATTTACTGACATCAGTGTCAGGCCCCACTTTGATGGGTTACTACCGAGTTCCCATGCTGGTGGGTGAGCTTAATTGGTATGCGTTTTGGTGTTTATTCATGACAAGTGCTTTCATTCAAAGCTATTTTAGCACAAGCGTTTTGTCAAGGGTTAGATGGGTACTAGTCTAGCTGGTATCTGTGCTGGGCATATTCCAGAGAAGGTTTGGTATGAAGCACATTAGTTAGCCTATTGTAATGGCCCAAATGAAGATGTAACGACGAATTTTCATGGCAGAAGTGAACCGTGACTATTTTCTGGAATGAAATTTGAACTCCCCAATTTATTGCCATAAATTTCCCATGATGTCTAGCCTGTACTATACACTAGGCTAGCTTATTCACCCAAACCTAATCATCCTAGGATCTCGTCGCAGTACTTCGAATTGCCTAATACTGGTTTTCTGAATACGATTGGCGATTCCTGTTCCCAGGTTATCGTACAAACGTATTAAGAAAGACGCTGATATGATATAATTGACACTAGACTAATTGATAAAGTTGGTTTCATGTATCTAAAAACACAAAATGTTTTAATACGCTAGTGGTGTACTGGAATCATAGGAGTTTTGGTTTACCCAGTCGAAACTCATTACCAGATGTTACCAGGCCCAACACCATATTGTAATCTCTAGTCTGAATTAGTTTGTTTTTTCACCAACAATATAATTTAAACACATGTGTTTTGCCACCTATAACCTATAGGCCTTAATATCAAGGAAAACATTTGTATTTATTAGGTAAGATTTTACTTTAAACCGTTATCGCGTTTTGGGCTTGAAAATATCATGTTCCTATGTTTTAATGTAGCCACGTTCGTTTCATTTGCCACTAATCACACCAACCTTGTCTTACCTAACTCAACCTATGCAGGGTACGTGGTCATTAAACTAGTGCAAGATTTTAGGTTGAAAATATTCCAGAAACTTCCTTAATCTAAATGAAAACTGTCAGTGGGACTAAAGTCCTTGCCAAGGAATAACTTTGTAAATATTAAGGTAAATTTTTACTTCAAATCAATATTGCCCTTTGGGGTAGTTTACAGTTTAGTTGGGCCAGCTGCGCAACACCTTTTTGCCCTGGCCCATATTCCCTCCGCCAAGGATAAAGTAGTTTCCGTGACCCGACCCCGCCCGACTGTGCCCCAACCCTGTAAACGATAGGTTAGGTTAGGTTAGGTCAGGCCAGGCTAAAACATACACGCTAGCTTTATAAAGTTTTACCATCTTGTTTGTATTCGTCTGCCAAATTTCTAGCAGACGATAGTCTTGGCCAACTAAACTGTAGGCCTCTACACTTTGGACTTTAAAGTATATTCCTATGTTTTAATGTTTTAACGTTTCTAACGTTATTTTCTTATGCAAATGAGCTAAACCTCACCATACCTAACCTAACTTATGGTACCAGGTCCTTACCGTTGTGCAAGATATTAGTTTGACAACAGTGGATTAACCATTTCGTGACGGGATAAATATGGTGGTATACATACACAAAGCACACCCCCAGAGCGGGCAAACTTTGAGGTTGGCCAGTTTAAGAAACAAAATGCATCAATGGAAAGTAGTAGGTATGCAAATCAACATGTTGTAAGAAACAAAATAATAAAGATTTTCCCGTACCTTCCACAGGAAGTTGTAAGTGAATATTTACAACCCTGTGCAGGGCCTCTTTTCCAAGACACTCATAAAAATAGGCTATTTTACGAAGTTGTACATTTTTTAAAAGTTATTTTTATTTTATTTTGTAAAATTTATGACAGCACATACAATATCATAACAGTTAAGAACTAAAATCTATAAAATTCTAAGTGTATTTGTTGTAAACTATGTACGAAATTTACAGAGATGGGGAGATGCAGTACCTTTGTGAGGTATACATGTTTTTTCTAATATTTCTTTGCACTTTTCCCTGCTTCCCGCTAAATTCATTTAAATCGTATGTCAGGTAATATTAACTCATATAAGTGCACCCGTCCATCGCTCAAAACCTGTTATAGAACCTCATATGATCATGCCTGTCCATTTATGGTTAAGGTCCTTGTATTTCACTTGTTTTGTGCTTACCCCACCAACATACCCGTATTCCCACTGGTACCCCAAATTATAGGGTATAAGGATGAAGTCCATTATCTCTTAAGTAGTACTCATTTGCAAATGAAACGAATATCACAACTATTCAAAATTCAATAATGGTTTAAAGTAGAATAATATAACACTAAATAACAAAGGGTTCTTATCAATATCCCACCTTCTCTGGCTGGTGGATATTTTGCTTGCTGTGCTGTTGGCATAGGAAGTGTGATTGCAGCACTGCATCTGAGAGAATGTAGGCTGACCAGGGATATTTTGAGTGAAAAAGTAGTACCCTGTTGGCATTAAGGACCACAAAACGAAAGATTGTAATACTGTGTAGGTGATTAATACCGTGTAGGTGATAGTAGTGTGCAGTCATATCTGTTGTTGGACTTAAAGGTCAGTTAACTGACTACTCTAATAAGAGAATAAATTTTTGTTATTTTTAAAAGTAATAGTTTGTACTGGTTATTATCAGTTGTATCACAAAATATATGCATATTTTAGGTGTATCTTAGCTTAATCTAGAATTTGAAATGAGATTTTGTTGGTGTTTCAGTGGATCCTCCTCTTGTGCTTAACCTGTCACAGGTAAGGGAGCCAGGCTCGAGACACCCCAATATTCGCAATTGTAAAAACCATCAGTGTGCTGAATTACCTCATTGGTCCCAGCGCTTGGCCTTTGGCCTAAATTTTACAAGCCAATCCAAAATATTCAGTTTGCTGAATATTTATAAGAACCATTGCAGTTTGTACTTTTGTGGGCCAAATTTTCACTGGCCAGGAAGTGAATAGTAATAGCCTAAGAAAAGACAGTGTATGAGGGAAAACTCAACAGTGTAGGGTTGAGGATTATGTAAGTCTTAGCTTTCAAAACCTGTAAAAACGTTTGTTTAAGTAAATTATAATGTAAACTTTAAAGTGGACTGACTTTTTTATGAGCGCCACCTGCCATTGCATAGCAGCTTGTTTGAAGCAAAAATTTGTTTCATCTAACATTATCATTTTGCCAACTGGGACATTCATTCTTGTTTAACAATAACACCGATTGATAGATCAAATACATAGCCTTGAGCTAAGTA
This sequence comes from Macrobrachium nipponense, assembly GCF_015104395.2. Taxonomy (NCBI): domain Eukaryota; kingdom Metazoa; phylum Arthropoda; class Malacostraca; order Decapoda; family Palaemonidae; genus Macrobrachium; species Macrobrachium nipponense. The sequence goes on along the minus strand of NC_061090.1, from coordinate 71,618,220 downwards.
TGGCAGCTGTATATGAACCATACACTTGGATCTTTGGATTAGCAACCATGCAGAGGTGCAGTGTCAGTAAGGTGATGAGTATGGCATAGTAATTTGCTTAGTGTCAAGTTATGGTAATAATGTTGGATTATATTGTAACGCAAATGTAGTGAAAACTCTAGTTAATAATGAAGTAGCAGAGCGCAGGCCTGCAGGAAGGCCCAAAAACAATGAAAAAAGGAGATAATTTAAGCCTTAGACCAAATGGGAATTGAGACAAATAACTCTAGAGAGAGAGAGAGATTGAGAGAGCATTCTTTTTCTAACCCTTTGAGGGAAAACCTGAGCTGATGAAACTCATCTGATAGCTGGCCCCATGCTTCTTTTCTCTAGATTCTTCGGGAGTCTAGAATTATGATATTGTGGTCTTGTTCAGATCATTTTTCACCATGATGCTAGGCTTTGCCATCTCATAGATACCATCTGGGAGTTGCAGAGTTGAGAGCCAAGCTGATTTTGTTAGTATACTTATGTCATTCCATTTCAGTGATTAAAATTCCCTTGCTCTTGTATTTCAGGAGTGATTTAAAGCGGGACATATTTGTCACTACACAGGAGTTTTTATGAGAGGCAGTACTTACATAGAGGCAGTACTTACATAGATTGAACATTATTATGATCTGCAAAGCTTCAAAAAATACGTTGCAAAATATGTCATTGAAGCACTCAAGCTGTGATTGTAGCAGGGTCAAAGAATGCCAGGTAGCTGTGATTTTTTATCTTGTTCTATAAGGGTATCTAAGCAAAAATGTCTGAAAATTGGTCGGCTTTAATAGCTTGTGTAAAATTTTATAGTAGCAATGTCTTTGCTGGCCTGAAGTCTAATCTTTCTTATAATTTTTACTGGTGATCAGGGCCTGCCAAATCTTTGCTAGCCTACAAACTTCATTTTGGCGTTTTGTAATCGAGTCTGCCCTGATTGTTAACAGGTCTTACTTCTGAACACTGAACATGGGACTGAAGGGCAGTGTTGTGTTAGAGTTGATTCTAAATCATGGGACAGAAGACCAGCATTGGTTGAGAACGACTGTAACCCTAACCCGCATCCCATCTCTCTTGCACCAGTCAGTGGATCTGCTCCCAGAGATAGAAATCGGTGAGTATTCATCATGGGCTAAAAATATTTTGCAGAAAAGAAGGCCTGTTTAAAATGGTAGTGAAAGACAGAAAAGACAGTAACAGATGGGTAATATAAAATTGTTTAAAGGTGAGCAAATGAGCGTAGGGCAAATAAGTACTGTAAGTAATTGCCGTGATCTTTGAATCATAATTGAAATCACAATATTGGTGCAAGGTGCTCTGAAGCTTGATAATCCGTATTGCTGCCTAGAAGGCCATTCCAGGGGTCTGTAGTAGATGAAATAGGAGGCACCTAAAATGGGGTAGTGTGACAGTGTAAATCCAGCAGTTTGTGTACTCATTGGTTTTGCTTTTTTTGATACCAGAAGGACAGTGTCAAAGTGAGTGCATCAGTGTTTTAGTTTGTGCCATTTATATGTATGTCATATTTATAGGTTCATGTAGGTGTGGAGCAAAGAAAACAGTAGTTTTATGTAAAATAATGCTGAGACAGGGTGTGTCTCTGGAAGTAAAGGTTGATGGTCACCGAAATGTTGTACCACATCTAAGACCTGTCTGTCTCTCCAACATACTTTGGTCCCCCTCCCTTCTCTTTTGTACATACATTTGGGGCCACTAAATTAACCCATTCATATTTTTTGATCCAGATCACCTATTGTAACTAGGTTCAACGACATCAATTTTTAAAATAATTTGTATTTTTCCGAAAATACAAACTTGAGGTCTTTACATAAAGGGCCCACCTCTTACCACTTCTCATTCCACTACCTGGCCAAAAGGTAAACTTCATTGATTTGAGTGCACTCCGACTAGGTGGGCAGTATTCCTCCCCTACCTTTGGTAACTGTTACCATAACCACCTTGGAAAAAGTTGTAACGGGCAGATTTCGGACCCGCTGAAAGTTAATCGCATGTAAAGCCCACAGGTTCGTATGTTAGGAAAAATACAAAATCATTTAGAACATTTGTCATTTTTTAAAAAACATTTTTTTTCAGTCTATTTTGGGGCAAATCTAGCCGAGAAGTTTGGGCTGCTGGCCTTATTAAACTGCTTAACAATACAGTAATGAAATAAGGGTTCAGTGTGTCAAAAACTTAGCTGCTCTCATGCCAGACTTATTGAGTTGTTGGGAACATTAGTTTTGTTGTTTGTGAATATTCCTGTTAAAATGCTGGAGAGCATATTTGAGCTAAATTATTTTTGTTTCGATAAATTTTCAGGTTGTGGAGTGAAGTATTCTTAATTTTTATACAGCAATTTAGTGCTGCTAGAGTAGAAGTTGGTTGCAACATTCCAAGGCTTCGAGATAAGATATAGGTTTAATCATATTGTAAACTATGCAGAAAGTTCATTTGAGTTGTCAGGCAAGTTATTGCTAGTTTAGTTTTCATTGCCTTTATATAAAATTAGCATAATATTAAATCTAATGAGAGTGATAAGTTAGAAATTGAAGCACGATTTTTTATGGCTAGCCCAAAAAAGGCATTCTTAACCATTTCACTCCCATGATATTTGCAAATCATATCTGTCAAAATGAAGAAATATCTTGGATGGGCTTTGGGATATTTTCCTTTGGTCTTTGCAAAGTTATATTTTATATTAGGATGCTGGATATATTATCATTTTGAAGCCGAGTAATGTATTGCAGCATATTTACATTAACAACAATAATAATACAGTACATAACATTAGAGGTCAAAAGGTTACTTTCTGACCACGCATCTGAAGTGACTCCAAGGTTGGATTATGAATGGCCCATGAACAAGGTAAGAATAATCCAAGAGGTTAAATTGTGGTGAAAACCTGAAGAGAAAAACAGGGAAGTTAAGCAACCAGATAAAAAGATGACAAAATGGTTTCTTATATTGTACTAAATTTTGCTCTCCTTATTCCAGGTGCTGGTGTCAACATCTAAGATAGGGAATGGGCTAACATCGGATTGTGAGAAGAGGATCACCACTGACCTCCATTTCAAGACCTACTAGATGGTGTGACGCCAGTTTTGGAAGCTCTAAATCAATCCATTCCAAGAATACAATATTTTAGAAAAAGCAATTTACTGTAGTGTACTTTTATTTATCTGTTAAAGCTGTCACCCCTAAAGACTAGTAAGTCTCTTGGGCACCTATTTTTATTTTCACTTATGCAATGCATTCTGGGGGACACAAGCCAGATACTCGAACACGTGGTGAAGCTAGCATAAACTCAATGGTTAGCAAAGAATAGGATCTCTTCCGCTAATAAGAATCCCCTGTTTTGTCTGTCAGTTGTTCCTTCAGTTGCATTCTATGTTGCATAGTGAAGTAAAAAGAGTGCTCTTTTTACTTACATCTTCATCTCTCTATCGCTCTGCTCGTCAATCTCAAGAACTTTAACATTGACATTCTGTTTTATTTTGAGGATTCACCTACTGTGACATTGTTTTATTTTGAGGATTCACCTACTGTGAATTCTGTTTTATTTTGAGGATTCACCTACTGTGACATTCTGTTTTATTTTGAGGATTCACCTACTGTGACATTCTGTTTTATTTTAGAGGATTCACCTACTGTGAATTCTGTTTTTATTTTGAGGATTCACCTACTGTGACATTCTGTTTTATTTTGAGATTCAACTGCTGTGACGTTCTGTTTTTATTTTGAGGATTCAACTGCTGATAGTAAATACTGTGAAAGGGTTTCACTGTGGCAATATTGCTGTCGGGAGGACTTTCTTTAGGTGGAGCTGAGTAATATATTTTCATGTGTCTTGAGTTTCTTAATGTGCCTTTTCATCGTCAATCTACGTGATATTTTCTGATCACTTCCGTTTTCTTCCTCTGAAGTTTGTTTGTTTTGACATATATTGTTGGAGCTTCACAAGAAAGAACTGGAGGGGTTTTATGACTTAAACCAGAAAATACAGGAGGTTTACCCAAAAACTCATTCTCTTAAAACTAATTTATTCACTAATTATATTACAATCTATTTATTTATACATGAAAACGCACAGTATATGTACACAAAAGCAAATAAATCGATTCCTAGTAAATCCACATACACACAATCACGCGACAACTACCTTATCGTAGACGTAAACTACGAAACTAATTACATGTAGAACAACCCCTGCCCTTTTAACACCACTGCAACTAACACTAGATTAATATACTAGTATGTTACGTATATTGTCAAAGAGTATAGCCCTCTAAGTATTTCTGAATACCAAATATCAGTTGTGTAAGCGCCTCAGCGGCGTGGTTGGTATGGTATTAGCGTCCCATCTCGGTGGTCGCGTGTTCGATTCTCAGCCATTCCATTGAGGAGTAAGAGATGTGTATTTCTGGTGATAGAAGTTCACTCTCAACGTGGTTCGGAAGTCGCGTAAAGCCGTTGGCCCCGTTGCTGAATAACCACTGGTGCCATGCAACGTAAAAGCACCATACAAACAAACAAAATATCATTTGTCGGTTTTCTGTAGCATATTCCTCACTTAAATATTACTTGCCGCTTGTAAACGAAAAGATGACGACGCTTTCTTTATTAACTTCACTCCATATAATCAACCATCATAAACAAATTCACTAATTAGAATTTTCCTTCCTTTCAGAGCTTAGAAGTCTTATCTTCTTTTGTTTTTCTGATATTTTTACAGTAAAGTTCTTGAAAAAGATATCAACTTAACACTTCTAACAACTGACAGTTTGTATTCTTATAATCTAGTCAACGCTTCTCTGTGATACTTGATGGGTGGAATTCCTAAACGAATAAAGGGTGATGCTGTATTTTTGTATTTTGGTTAGCCTTTTACGACAGACAGGACACTGCTTACATTGCTCCATCACCTCTCTTATGCAAACAGAACAGAAACATAAGGCCTCTGAACAGGATCATCAAACACCCAAATGGTGGGTGGGGGCCGGGGAAGAGGTTGGTTGTCCTTTAGTCAATCACACCTAAACCAGAAAAAAAAAAGACTACAGCAACCAACCACAATAAAGCACAAAAAAAAAAAACTAAACAAAAAAACATTACGTACCTCCACACAAACCAATGCCTTTTCAGAAACCTACCACATTCCCCCTTTACCAGAGAAAGCAAACTTCTTGACCCTTCTCATACTAAAAACCTTTCTCAAAATCCATTCATACTCGGGAACTGGCCATGACTGGGGTCATATGTCTCTCTCTCTCTTGTGCTTCTTGTCTCGAACGGCTTAGACTTTCCAGACTTTGGGCCGATTCTATCCCCTCAATACCCAACAGCACACACAACATCTCTTCCACACACTTTTTCATCACTCACATCCTCTGATCCAGATCATTGAGATTCTTCCCAATTGGACGTCCATTCACTCCCAAAACTCTTCCTCATTCACACACACACACACACACACACACACACACACACACACTCTCTCTCTCTCTCAACGGAAAACCACAAATACTGTAGGTACCCTTAGTAAATGCAACCCCTC
>NC_061090.1:71578823-71612145 GCF_015104395.2 Macrobrachium nipponense | reverse complement strand
GTAAATGCAACCCCTCTATCAAATTTCCCCTTCTTTCACTTATACTCCTAGCAGCGTTTCAGACAGACTCCTTCGGGATCCCAAACAAATCCTTCGAAATCATTTTCACCATTTCCAGTACTTTCTACAAAACAACAATCTAGCAAAATAGTTCCCCTCCCCAACCTATTATCTGATTCCTTAAATATTTTATTTTCCTTTTTTCTACGTTTTTTCCATCTTTAGTAACCATCATTACTTGCTTATCTCCCCAGAAATTATTGTCGTTTATACAACTTCCTTACTTTTCTCTCTTGTAAGATTTATAATATCATAAATTTTAGTATATTCAGACTGTTCTCTCTGTCTCCTTAACTGACTATGAGTGCTTGGATTTCCTCCTCCTCCTCCTCCTTTAATTTCACACACCAATATAACTCAACCCATATGACCACTTTTTTTTTCACCATACATGGTCCTTCATACTTCTCTCCCATTATACGTATATTTAATCTTCCCTTTCGAATGATTTCTTTCAGTACTTTATCCCCTACTTTATAGCTCTCGAATCTTTCATTAGCTTGTCACGACTTCGGCTGCTCCTCACTTACTCGTCCTTGCTTTCACGTACCTTTCCTATTTCATCACATATTCACCTTGACATATATCAGTACTTTTATGTACAGACACATTAGACACTGACACAGCTTAACCCAATTCGCTTATTCATCGTTCGTAAAAGCTCACTTAAAATCCTAATGGTTCTTTCTGCTAATCCATTAGCAATAGTTATGTAGGGAGTCGTCAGTTCAAGCTCTATCCCCAAATCATCTCAACATTTGTTCTAATTGTCTTCCAACAAACTCGTGCCCATTTGTCGTGCAAGGCTTTCATAGGCTTTCTTACACACACGGCAACAAATTCGTACCGACCTGCCTTACTACATTTGTACTCTTCTTATTCTTCACAGATACACAACTCGCAAACTTGCTTTTGTGAGCAACCATCACAACTACTACTTTTCCTCTTGGAGTTAGTGGAGGAGAAACAGAATCAATTGCCACGAACTCAAACGGCTCTTTCATACTCAACCTCAGCACAGGTATTTGCCACGTAAACACAAAATCTCCTCAAATATGGAGAAAACATTCTCTTATGGAAATACCTATCATATACTAACTTAACACATCCTTCGGAACCACTTACTGGAAAAACATGCACACACACACACTCATCCAACCTCTCTCTTGAAAAAGACACTACTCCTCCACACAAAACAGACCTATCAACAAATCTTTTACAGTCACTTAAGACCAAAGGCCACAGCTGTAGCAGCACTACTTTTCACACAACTTCTCAACTCCCAAACACACCACATCCTCATCTTCACTCCGACTCATTTCCATCATTTCCACAAACATAGCCATACAGCCTGTCTCGTTCTGTATCTTCGCAACTACTAACTCCTTCAACAGCAACCCCTTCTTCATATATACAAAGTCAACTCATTTGTCCTAAAAAAATCAGTCTCGAATAGGAAACAAGAAGGCATTGTTTGTCACCTAATACTACGAATCGACACTCCAAATTTCCTACTGTATCTTTTAATCTTAATTCTTCCCATCCGGCTATCCTCCCATAACTTCTTTTGGAATATTTGCAATCCTTTTAACAGTACTCCAACTAATTTTCTTGACGTCTCTTATTGTTTGTGCATTTACCAAAGAAATCTATGCTCCCATATCAACTAATCCACAATACTGTCCTTACTAACCCCCACTGTTATCTTGCTAATTCTATCGTTCTCACAATGATACTGTAGACCATCTACACCTTGCCTTTTCATGGTCTACTCTTCCACATCTGAAATTTCTCTCCAACAGTCATCCTCACTTAGTTTAGCTTGCATTCCCATTTGTTTTACTTCCATTTACATATGGTCTACCCACATCTTCATTTCTTTATCTTTCTCTACTGCTTACAATCCTGTTCCGGTTACAAACTCCATTTTTATACTAATCCTGTTCTGGTTATAGCCTCCATTTTTATACTTTACTAACCCCCTCTAGATCTTTCGTCGCCGGCATTCTTTCAATAACCACCTTACAATTTTGATATCTTCATTTACCAAGGCATTATTGTATGATTTGCCACTTACCACATGTGATCCTGTATATATCCCTTTCTTCTTCCTGGTCATACTGCAAGCCGATACATCTCAATAAAGCCGTCTATAGAGCGTTACTAAACACGCCCAAAGACGGGGAGAGGTTGGTTGTCCTTCATTCAGTAATGCCTCAAAAAAAAAAAAAAAAAAAAAAAAAAAAAAAAAAAAAAAAAAAAAAAAAAACGAATATCCCCAAAATTTCGGCCAAAGCATCTAAATAAATAAATAAATAGTAAATAAAGATTAATCATGGAATAAAAAAAACATCTTTTTTTCTTACACAGTTCATCTTATTACGATCCTCCCTGTCCGCCCCCAACCCCCCTTCTTTTGAATAGTCTGCACAAACACCTGCCTCACTAACCCTCCTTACCACAGGATTTTTTCAGTGTTTGTGAATGGTTGTGCTGAGTAGCCTTGGTTTATCTCGTGTGATTAAATTTGCCAAATCTATTGTCAAGGATCTACTTTTCAGCCCCATCTCTTTGGCAGTCTTTCTTTTCTGAGAAACTTTAGTTCTTTAATAGATCTAGACTTTTCTGCAGCCTTTTATTAAGCACAAAGCCATCAATAGCCTTTTTAATTGTCATGGGAGGCATATAAATTCCTGACGACGTTCTGGGCTCTGAACTGCACAGTCTACACTTTTGATATTCCTACCTGCAGTTGCCCATCCCAGCGATTGAAACCTTCGCATTTCCTTGCTAGTGTCCATTTATTGAGACTAGGAGCAGTTTGCAGTACCGTTAGATGTCTTGTTTCCTAATAAAGTTGCTATGTGTGGCTTAGGTAGGTGATTTAAGGCAAATTTATTGATGGCAAGTAGATATTTTGTGTAGTCTAAACCCTCTAGTTGTGTCGGAGGATTGTTCTGGTAGTGTACACAGATGTAATTTAGTTTGGGTGATTTGCATTATCATCCTTATTAAACTATCACCTTCACTATCTCTTCTCGATTATGATCTCTATCTACACAACTTTGAGTTCCATTGCTGAGTCAGAAGTCATAACTACGATGTTCTTTTGTAATCCTTATTTTAGGTAAAGATGGTGGAACCATTAGATGTAATATCCTGTCTTGTCATTTTACTTCGGCCATTAGACGTCACCCCATTCGCTTCTTGATGTGTGCATTTGTGAACACACTACTTTCACCTTGTCTGTTTTTGCTCCTTTGGTTGTTGCAATTGTATCATTAGAATGCTCCCCTTTAGATTCGCGTTTGAAAGCATATTGATTTATCTGAGCTACATCAGAAGAGGACCGTGTGAATAGGTGAACGCAGTTGTAGGACATCGGTTGTGTTTAAGACACCCATTTCTTCCTAACTGAGGCAAATCTAGTTTTCGTCATCAGTGAACTGGCAACTCAGTTCATTTGCAGCTGATAGTGAAAAAGCTGGCCTTTGGTGAAACTTTTGTCTGTTAATCTGGTGGGGTTTGGAAATCGGTAGAGTATTATTTGTTTTGGTAAGGCTTACAAAAGAAAGGCATATTTTATAGCTTAGAGGTTTGTCTATTTTTGGAAAGGAAAATTCTCCCGTTGGGCTAAAGTTATCACAAGCAAGGCCTGTCCACACGAGCGGGCCTGATCGGCGTGCTCCGGGGTTGACGGGCAAATTCTGGCGGGCTTACCTGTGAATGTTGTCCACACGGGTGAGTCGATGGATTTGTGGGGGTGCCCGACGATGCCAGTAGTATGTTCAGTGCAGTACGATAAACATGGTGCCTACCGCAAAGAATAAAGATATTGTGTAGCATGATAATTGCTTTGTGTGTGATGAAAAAGAAGAGAATATGGTGCAAAGAATGGCTCAGTAAAAGAAATGTATTTGGTAACGTACGTCTGCCAGGGTCGAACCTCAAGCCATCGGGCACCACCATGGTGATTTTGCTACAAGACCCATCGGGTAATTTGACAGTTTGCCCGTCAAGTGTGCCCGTTAAAGGGGAGGTCCGCCGATCAGGCCCGGTCGTGAGGACAGGCCTTAAGTTCTCTCTCAAGTTAAATCGCACTGGGGCAAAAACTATTTTAACGTGTTGCGTCTGGTGAAACTCCTCTGATTTTACTACCAGAATTTCGTTCTGGATACATATTGGCCATCAAATCAGAATTCCAGTCCCTCAATGATTGACATGAGAATCTATGGCTTTAAAACATACATTTCGACACGGTGCTTTCGATTTTGATTGAGAATTTTCTCACCGGTATTTCTCCCACGTCGGTATAGAAAATGGGTCTTGTATTTACTCATAGAAAACCGAGCAGCAAGGGAAGGGATAACTAACCACAATGGATTTATTCTTGACCATGTTAGCCATTGCAATATTGACTTTGTGGCCGACAGAATTCTTTGTATAGAGCTCTAGACGATGGTTTGCTTGTAAATATAAGCAGACTGGGTTATTTTGTCCTTATTTTTAGAGCTATTACATTGAAAACTAGCATTGTCATCTCAGTGTGGATGATTGAATTAAATCATATATACAGGTTGTCTCCTATCTTCCTGCAAATTACCTAGTTAAATTTAATATAAATTAATCAATAATTATGGCAAAACTGTAGTAGTGCCGTGTTTGTAACAGTATTACAAACGTTGAATACTTCAATTTAGTCATTAGAACCGTTCCTTTAGACATAAAAGTAATCTGAGTGACTAGACTGAGTTTTTAAGATAAATCGTTTCATTCAGCTGAACTCGCAGCAAAAATAAACAGTCCCACTTTATAATCTTATGATTAGAATTCGTTCTTTCAAATGGCTTTTCCCGACTTATTTTCATTGTATAGCTATTTGATGAGGCAATGTCTTCACTCCTAACTTGTAAATACATGAAGTTAGTGGTTAACGAGATATCCTATTGACCAGACTTTTATTTTTCGAATATTGATTTGATGTAACCTATGACGGATTATCTTAATTTCGCGTTTTAGTTTCAATTACTTTTAGAAACTAGAATTTAGTATAGCTTTTAATCTTACTAGAATTTTTGCTGTTTTTAGTGGCACTTTTAACTTTGTGTAAACATTGCTGAATAAAAACTCGATTCTTCAAAGTGCAAATATTTAAACTTAAGTAAATAATACAACAATCGGTACTAGATTTTAAGAAAAAATTTTTCTTGAGTTTATTATCTTTTAACTTTGAAAAGTTAATTACTTGATTTTGTGCCTTCTTCGCTAACAGGAGTTTACTAGAGTTTACTTTTGTCTACAAGTTTATTTGATATGAAGAATATTTATCTATATCTTTCCCAGATGTCTTTCTGAACCAAAGTTCAGCGGGAATTTCACAAGAAAATCGCACAAAGTTCAGTTAGTTTTATTTTCCTCAAAATTACAAGTCATCCTTGTTACAAGAAAACAATTGATTACACCCACACACACAATCCCCTCAAAAGCAGACAAGTGACTTAAACAGCTAAATCGTCTTATGGTCCAACACCATTCAATGTAAGTGATCGAGTCAGGTAAATGGTCGGAGACGTGCAAAGCTAATGTCCTCCTGCCCTGAGTTCTTCCTCCCCCAGCAGGACAGCAGGTCGGACTAACGTCAGCCTTCACCGTACACGTGGACCACCAGGCCAGTTTAGGTCGTGCAAGAGACGTCATAGACAAAAACCATTCCATTGTCAGAGAGATGTGTTCAGTGGCTGATACGAACATTTCGTCGAATACTTTTGGGTTGTGATTGTTAAAATGTTCACCTTAAGAGTTAATGTTTCAGGTCAGCAATTTTGCCGTTTCTCTTGCTTATCAGAACAGGACTAAAGACTAAGAATTGCAGTCATATTGTTCACTAAAACCCGCCTACAAATGAAAAATAGTTTCATAATGGTTACTAGAAAAGATTATTTGAATAAGGCTACAAATTGTGAAAATCGTTGTTTCGTATTGCTCATAAGGAGCAGATGTATAAACTTTGGGGTTTTAAGTTATTCAATACGGAAGGGTAAAATGACACCAAAATTTGAGCCTGATCACTAAAAGAGACCTACAGTACTATGAATGATCTCGTTGCATAGGTGCTGACCATTACGGTAAGGCTATCACCAGGGTCATGACCAACGAGCAATACTTGGGAGAAAAATCACTCCTGGATAGTTTAACACTTTTAATATTGACGTTATACTTCAAAATTCTGCTTTTAAAAAAGTCAACACAAAACTGTATGCGTGGATTTTGCTTTAGCAAAGAACCCTCTGAATCGATACTTTCACGGAGAAAAACCCGAAGCACCAACTCACTGGTACTGGAGAATTGGCAGCTTTTCCAGGCAAAAATCTCCGGAAGAGACCTTCACATTGACATTTTTCAATCCAAAAAGCTCTCCATTTGAGCCGAAACTTCCCAAGGCAAAATATAACTCCATAAGCTATTATTTACAGGCAACAAAACTCTCCCCAACTAACTTTTTATAAGTCAAAAGCTAAACAAGCAGCTTTATAGTAAAGGAATCAAGACACCCTTTTAGCAAACATTTCAGTTTTCCTGGGTAAAATGTCAGCGCCGCCTAACAGAGTACCTAAGCAAAGATACGTGCAAATCAGCAGCTAGGCAGTGGAAACAAAAAAATTCTATGAAAAAATGAAAGCTACTAAATTCTAAGTAAACATCTCCAAAATAACAGTATTTTTGGAGGGGGCAGAAACTACTTTGAACAAATTCACCTTGTAAAAAAAAAAAAAAAAAAAAAAAAATGAAAAAAACTCTGGGCCGTTCACAAATTACGTCGCACATCTCCAGCTTCCCTCTAGAAAATGATGTAACATCAGCTAGTACCAATGGTCCCCCTACCCCTGAATTAGCATGTCATGTAATACATATTGTAGAAAATGTTATGTACAAATAAGGGTTGAGATTCTGATATCTTTAAACATATAATTAGAAAAAACATTAAATACCATATTCTCAATATTACTGAAATATAATAAAAGTCTATTGAAGAATCTTTGCTATCTCTTTTTTACCTCAAAATACATCTTTTCAAAAAGAAAAAAAATGAAAATGTTTTGTAACTTATGGCTGCATCCCCCTCCCCCAACCGCTACTCTAAAAACACTTCACCATATCCCCCTCCTTCCCACTAAGGCGCTATGTAATGTTTGAACAGCCCCTTTGTAGGTAAATAAGCAAGAAACACCATAGAAAAAAGAAACTTACATTTTAGACAAAAATTTAGGTGAAAAACACAAACTAATAAACGTTCAGGCAAAATTACTGTATCACAACTCTCAGACTTCCAAGATAAAAACTCATCAATTCATGATTTCTACAATGTACACAGAGGCAGATACACTTCCAAAACAAGAACACCAACGAACTGTGTAACTTTCTGAACAAAAATCTCACGCGGTATGGAACTATCTAAGCAAAATCCAGAAAAATAATACGACTAGTCAAGTACAAAACTCACGAACTAACACTCACTCTGTGCATAAAATTTATAATCTAGCAAACTATCTGTATAAGACTTACTAGTAAACAAATTTCATGAGCATAAACCTTACAATCTAACAAGACACTTGCGCTTCAAACTGACAAGCCACAAAATATTCAAAGCCAAAGTCTCATGAACATGAAAAAAATCACAGACCTTCTGGCTAACAAATCCTTAACATAATTCTTAAATTAACAAAATAAATAAATATAAAGCTAAAAATTATTTTTGACAAAATTAAACATTTTTGGTAAAACTAAGAAACAAAAACCAGCAGACTTTTTAACCAGACCACACATGAACTAATCAACATGTAAGCAGAAAAAACTATCCAAGAAAAATGTAACCAACCACAAATTCAAGGTAAACATAACACTTTTTTGGAGGGTGGGGAGAGAAAATTACTAAGCTAACCTAGACTAGGCTTAAGATACCCCTCTAAACAAATAATTTTTTTTTGTAAAACAAGAAAACATAATAAAGTTAGCAGATTTTCTAAACAAAATACACACGAACTAACAGGCTTTGTAACTAAAGTTTAAGCATGCGAGTGTGCCACTACAAAATTTCTTGAATTCAAGTGTCAGCATAAAATTCCAGAAAGCAAAAGTGTCGCAGTATTCATCAGTGTCAACATAAGTTACCTGCATTCAAAAGCACAAAGCACTTTAATTCAACAGTGCCAACATAAAGTGCTTGAATTCAGGAGTGCCATCATGAAGTACTCGAATCAAAAGTGTCAACAAAGTACGTACTTGAATTCGTAAGTAGCGAGATAAAGTACTTGAATTCAGAAATGCCAACATAAAGTACTTGAATTCCAAAGTGACGCAACAAAACTACCTGAATTAAACTGACATAACACACAAATCCCCTGGTACAATAGCGCTACAATATCAACCCTACGCTCAAGAGTGCCACAAAATTTCTTTAACGCAAAACACCAAAGAAAACTAAGGTGCCACAGATTTAAGGTGAAAACTTTTAGGTGTCAGAGATTTAAGGTGAAAACTTTGAGATTTCTCCGATTTAATGTGAAAACTTTAAGGTGTCTCAGATTTAAGGTGAAAACTTTGAGGTTTCTCCGATTTAAGGTGAAAACTTTAAGGTTTCTCAGATTTAAGGTGAAAACTAAGATGAAGCAGATTGAAGGTGAGAACTCTGAAGGTGAAGACTTTAAGGGTGAAAGATTTAAGGTGAAAACTTTAAGGGTGAAAGTTTAAGGGTGAAAGATTTAAGGGTGAAACAAATTTAAGGTGACAACTTGAGGTGCCACAGTCTTAAGGTGAAAACATAAGGTGCCACGGATTTAAGGTGACAAATCAAAGTGCTAAATATTTAAGGTGAAAAGTTGAAGGTGAAGCAGATTTCCTGAACTATGGAACAATAATAAAAAAAACTCTCTCAATCCAAAAGTTCCAAACGAAAATCAAGAAAGAAAGACGACTTCCAAAATACCAGCTGATCAAAAATGTTTCCAGCGTCCCAGGCTTCTTTCCAAACACTAACATATATATCCCGCATTGTAAACTTCGTATCATGGAATGAAAAGGAATACTCAAGACGATAAGTCCCGTATTCATTTAATTATGCTCAAACAAGACAGTCCTGGGGCCCAAATTGCAAACTGAAGCTCAAAATGATTACCACAAACTAACTCAAATGACAAACCTCCTCCTGCAAACGCTCGTAATGACAAGATCCACCGTCACGAAAACTTCTGTTTACAAACAATTCAATTACCACCATCTAATTATTGAGAACCAAAATCCCAGTTACTAATCACTAAGCACCAGTGTACACACTCATCAACAAACTGTTGAGTGTGAATCCACTGTCACCACCACATGTTTGACAGCCACGAACTAAACATTCTCAAGTCCAGTACTTTATAATCCTCATAACTGAACACCTGTAACCACCACACAACATTCACCTCTTGGTAACTGTTCCGTAACCTAAACTACTGTCGATAATAATATTTGATACATGGCGATTTCAATCGTTGATTTCACTGATGAGAAAGCGACTACATATTTCAAAATCAAGAGTATCTCGACCAAAGGTCTGAGTCAAACAACGACCGCCACCACTAAAGAAGACATCACTAAAGAAGACATAACGAGTCCAAACTTACTTAATTCCAGTATGAGTTCTGAATACCGTTATCATCACATTATAATCTTCGTCCAACGAATTCCATTGTTACCAAGTGTCACCGACAGCTATCAAAACAACTTTGTAGTAATATGGAAGCTAATCCAGTTTAGAATCTGGATTATCAGATCTCTAATCACATACTACAATGTTCTTCCACGTCTCAAAACTTTGAAAAACAGCAGCCTGCCACCACTTAAAACTCAACTCATATCAGGGACACGCGTTTTAAATTCCAAGAACCAACAGCAAGTTTAGTTAACTACTTTCACCCTTTCAGAGAAAACTGCAAAAATGTGTAACAAATCAGCTGTCGGTGAACTAGATAAAATACATTGGGATCAATGATTACCGTGAACTCTGTAACTTAGGCAACTCTTTTTCTTTACCTTACAGGCAAAATAACCCGTTGTACGTATTGTAAATAAACTTTTACACTGTCTTTATATCTCTAAGAAACAATATAGTGTCTCTTGGTAAGGTATTTGTAATATTATTATAAAATATTTAAATACCTCATCTCACATTACTTTTAGTTTTACCAAAAAGGTTTATTTCTTTCCAATGTAGGCCAAATAGCTCCGTCAAAGTCCTTTTATTGATTAAGTATGACATACAATTATGTTTAAACATGTACTGACGATGTTATGTTTTGTAGGGTTCTCTCTCACACAGCTTCTAAATCTGGCCTTCGTGGTATTTTATCCATTCTTTGTGTAGATATGTCATCTACACGAATGAAAATGTCAAGCCTCAGACGAGGAGATATTTAAGCCCCAAGCTGGTACTACCCCCTTTTGAAAAGACGGCATGTGTCGGGTATGTAATCAAAAGTATTGTTATGCTGATGACCAAAGGAATAACTTATAACTTTTGAAACAAAATCTCCGGTAGAAAATTGTACCTTCAAAGACATCTGGAAGAATAAGAATTATATCCAACACTTTATCGATAGTTTGTAAAGCTATTTCAAGCGAACTTCCGTAAATATCAGCATGTGATAGTCAAATTTAACACCAGCAAAAATGTTCAAACTGCTCAAGGAAATAGTACGATTTCTAATCTAACAAATGTTTAACAAGAACATTACATCACAAAATGCACATGAACTTAGTCAGGCACCGGCAGTCGAAAGAACAGAATCTAATAAGTAACTTCTAAGTGAAATTTTGCAATTCAGAATAAAAATAAAGAATGAAGTCATGCATACTGAGTACTTTTATATCCGCCCCTCCCCCCAAAAAAATACTCCAAGTAAAGAACTCTGTCGACAGCGAAGACTATAATCGTACAATAATTGACAAATTCCCAAATATAAATATTGTAACCAAAAATCCATTGCTTATTGTTTCTCGGTGTCCTGCGAGATTAAATACAAGATACATTTCCTGTAAAAATACGTGGGGAAAAGCTTCAATAATACCGAAAACACAGTATCAAAATGCATGAAACAAACAGATTTTTTCACAATAGGGTGGAGGAAATGGATTCGCATTGTTGACCATTATGTATTGTGTAGCACATAGCCCTGGCAGTAAAAATAAACTGCTTCACGAGACACTACACTACAAAAAACATTTGCTTATAGTACAGTCCTAAAACAAGAGATTTGGCCAAAGCTTGTCTCAGTGGTAACATTAGCTCCACATCCACTTGGACTATTGGTGCAAACGTTTTCTTTCATACATTCAAGGGATTACTATTTGAAAAGCAGTGACTATAGAAAATGAGAATACATCTGAGAAAGCACAAAGAAAACGGGGGCTTCTCCCATCTCTGTGAACTGTCAGCTTATAAGGCAGCTCAGAGTTGGTCCCGAAGCTGGTAAACTTGACTGACTACCTCTTGCTGAGGGCACGTCCCCCTCGGGCCACTGCAGTGCTGGCCCCTAAAGGGTGCTTTATTTTAAACTTTTCCAGTTTCTGTCTACACAGTTTACATAAGTTTATATACATGAGGACTTCTGTATGCTGCAACTTTGATAATAGGTACAAGTTTTCTTTAAACTGTTAAAAGTTTATATGTAGTAAGCGTTTATGATGACACTGTTCTTGGTCTCACTTCGATTCTGAGCTAAAAACCTCCCTTAGCAAAAATTGACAAAAGGAACTCAAATCATGTCACTAAACATTTACATAAAATTTACGGCAAAAAGCTTTTCAATCTACTGCAAAACAATGGTGACAAAAAAGTAACTTGACAGCCTAAAATAAAAATTAAATAAGTTTATGGAACAGCCGAACACACCTATAAGAGTGTAAGAGTGAGAATACCAGAAGTAAAAGTCTTGAGAATATTAAGAGTGAGAGTCAGTCCACGTCGAAGTGCTGGCAAAAGCAACGTTGATTGCTCAAAAGCGTGTTTCGAGAGCTTTCGGCCAAGCACATCAGGAGTGTAGTAATGGTGCTTCAAAGCCAACTTCAGCAAAGCTAAGTGATTTGAAGAAAAGATGCTCCAGATATCCATGGGGAAACTTTGGAAACCCCATAACGAGCAGAAATGCTACAATAAACTTCTAAAGGCTACTTCCACAATGAGAAAAACTGAAGGAACCTCTGCTAAGACATTATGTGCAGGGCTGAGAGAGAGAGAGAGAGAGAGATATTCCAAGCATAGTGTGCAGGATTTTCAAACATCCTTTGCTACTGTTAGTTACTGTACTGAGCAGAATTTCTTGTACAGGACATTGAAAAAAAAAAAAGTCCTTGAAAGCCAAGTCTGGTCCTTCAAGTTAACTAAGATTTTCAGTAAGAATGGAAGGGTAAGATAGGGAAAAGCAAGAACAATTCGTAAATTAAATCAATAAAGCATCTCACACTCGCTTTGATGGATTACTAGCACCCTAGAGAATTAGTTTTGCTACAGATTTCTGCCGACTTTACCCCACAGGAACATTTATTTGTATACTAGGTCCCAGAATTAAAAATTAATGAAACTTAGACATTAACGACCACTTTGTTGCCTATAGCCAAAATTAAACCTGCAATTTTTGTTAAATATTTTGTTCCACTATTATTTCTTATAATAACCTTTAGGCTTTCTTTGGCGTTACAAGAGCTAACGGAAGTTCTAGTTATCATCCTAGCAAAATGTGAGAACTGAGCAGTAAGCTGAAATACAGAAGTCCTCGTTCAATATAGAAATCAATATACATTTTCATACTACAACAATACAAGTTAACTTATGCTTAATATGATCATACAACTGAAAATCAGCCGTAATTGTACAGAATGTGTTAACAATATCACATATTAAGTTTTATACTTTAGCCTACAAAAAAGAAAGAAAAAAATAAAAACGAAGGGTCTATCAAGGCACTGCAGCATCGAGTATTCACTACTTGTGATAAAATACCTTTACAAACTAAATATTCAGCAATTGCGATAAAATACCTTTTATAAACTAAATATGCATTACCTGTGATAAAATATCTTTATAAACTAAATATTCAGAACTTACGATAAAATACAACTATACTACATTATTCATAAACCTTTAAATAAGATATAACTATAAACTAAATACTAAATATTCATTACCTGGGATATCTTTATGAACTGAGTATTCAGAACTTACGATAATACCTTTATAAACTAAATAGTATTCAGCTTGTGAGACATACCTTATCTTTACAAACTACCTATTCCAACCTGTGATAAGATATCTTTATAAACTAAATATTCATTACCTGTGATAAAATACCTTTTATAAACTAAATATTCATTACCTGTGATAAAATATCTTTATAAACTGAATATTCAGAACTTACGATAAAATACCTTTTATAAACTAAATAGTATTCAGTACTTGTGATACAATACCTTTATCTTTATAAACTAACTATTCACAACTGGTGATAAAATACCTTTTTAAACTAACTATTCAGTACTTCAGATACAATACATTTATAAACTAACTATTCAGAACTTTATAAAATACCTTTATAAACTAACTATTCAGTACTTCAAATACAATACATTTATAAACTAACTATTCAGAACTTTATAAAATACCTTTATAAACTAACTATTCAGTACTTCAGATACAATACATTTATAAACTAACTACTCAGAACTTTATAAAATACCTTTATAAACTAACTATTCAGTACTTGTGATAAAATACCTTTTATAAACTATATATTCAGTATTTGTGAGGAAAAACCTTCATAAATTTACTCTTCAGTTCTTGTGATGAAATACCTTTATAAGCTAACTATTCAGTACTTATTATGAAATACCTTTACAAACTATTCGGTGTTTGTGACAAAATACCCTTATAAACTAACTATTCATAAATTGATAAAATACCTTTATGAACTAACTATTCAGCACATGTAATAAAATACTTCTATAAAGTAACTATTCAGTACTGTTGATAAAAGTATGTTCATAAACTATTCAGTACTTGTGATAAAATACCTTTATAAACTAACTATTCAGTAGTTATGATTAATAGCTTTATAAACATTAACAAATCCCCCTTTAACATTTAATTTGGAACCTTCACATGTCAGCAGTGTCTTGAAATACCAAAGGTGCCGTGCTAATATTCTCATCAGAACTGACTGCGGTGGTTATTAATTTTCAAAATAAAATACAATAAAGAGCTAGGCTAGTCTTTAATCACTTATAATTTGTGACAATTTCTTTATTGGTCAAGAACACTGAGATATTCCTGATAAACTATTTTCCTAAACATTTCCTGTCTTAATATTTAAAACATATCAGTCCTTCCTGTTGTGCTATCTTCCTTTCAATAAATGTAACCTATGCATAAAGTGTCTCTATGAGTAAGTTTACGTAATGCTAAAAGTATCTAAGACAGGAAACTCTTAGAAAATATATCTGAAATTAACTCTGTATAAAAATCAGTAAGTTAGACAGACTAGGGATTTAGGGTACAAGTTTTAAGAGAGAATCTGCAACACTAAGTCACTACCATATCTAAAGCTAGGTCAATAATGAGAAAATTATCTGAAATTATGTTTATTGAAGCATGAAATATTAGCTTTACCCTCCCCAAAATCATTTGCAGGTATATCAAAAAATTATTCCTATCTATGTTGACTTCCACGAAGAAATTCTGTAGACAGTGGCATCTATTATGATTGATTAAGTACAGTACTACTCATATATGAACTTCTGGATACTATTAAGAAGTGGAATAATCTGGTGTTATGTCTCACATGAACCTGTATAGAGATGAATTTCAAATAGAAAAAATTATAAAAATAAAACACTATGGATCTTAATATGTACTGATGTACTTGACAGCTAACACTGACCTGCGTATAAGAAACTTCTGGGGTCACTTTGTATCCTAAAACATGCTAAATACCTGATAGCGTTCAACCTGTATTCCTGTAACATTTTGGGCTACCGGATTGTTAATAATAATAAAAAAATCAGAACAAGTTATGTTTCTTCGACTACTACTGAGGCACCTGATGGATACTGAACTGTATAGAATCCTGTATAAACAAAAGTAGTATATATCCTAAAACAGTTTTCTATTTGATGATAAACGGTATTCTGAAACAGAATTACCTGATACTGAAGATGAACTGACAAGAAATGTTCCCGTAAACTTTAAGGGATTAAAGAGTAGTCTAGTACTCTGAAATAATTGAACTATATTAAAACGGATAAAGTTAAGTTGAAACAAACACTAGAGCTGGTATTCTGAAACATGTCGAGCTACCTGATCGTTGAAATAAAACGAACATGAATGAGTAAAACTGACACCTTTGTACAACATTCTGAAACTTAATGAGCTATTTGACAGAAATTTAACAGATAAATATAAGTTAAAAGCTACGCACCGTATTTTAAAACAACTGAGCTACTTGATAATTGATATTAAACCTAGTTAGTATTTAAGTGACAAAAAACTTTAGTTATCTTGGATTATACTGAACTGCCTGATTAGCTATATTATATTGAAAAGAAAATTCATCATGAAACATATTTAATTACCACATTACCAGCTACGAATCCAAGTATGTCAATGTTTTGAAAAGGCAAAAAAGCATTGCCGAACTCCACTCGATCAACGGTCAATTAACGCTATGTCCATGATAAAGATCTTCACAATACTTCAAACTTAATCCAATGATAGGTTTAATGACAAAGCAAATGTGTAATCCCTATCCCTTTTTCGTGGTTCATCTCATTCGCTGTGAATGATCGCTGCTATCTGACAAATTATACAAATTTGATGTTAAAGATGAAGCAGTTATCTTGAAGTTGATGCTCTTCTTTCATAGCAACTTCTTCGGGATCTCAAGTTATGATTGCAAGTTTTCGAAAATTTCCTGATGATATGAGGAGCTGGTTAATGACGTGTCACACTTAAAATCTATATAAAAAAAACTTATTATACAAATTAACGTAATCTCTGCAAAACCAGCTGTTCCTCTGAAACTGTTGCCGTGACTATAATCTGTTTTCAGAAAGAATCTTTAACCAGATATACATTAGCTCAATCAAAACCTAAGAGTTTGGAGGAGTGTTTAATTTTCACCCTTTTCATTGGAATTGGTACAATTAACTCTTCATTAACTGAAGATGATCAGGATCAGACAATAATGTCACAAGTAATGGAAGTGAATAATCTATAACAGGAGCCTACGTGTCTGTTGGTTGGGGATCTATGATCTTACAGATATAGTGTATCACAAACTACAAGCTAATGCGAGTTTGATATCGAATCATCGTACATTGTCTTTTTAAGCCCTACCAGTGCCAATTCATGGCCTTGTACTTTTAGCTATGATTGAACGTGTTTATAAGTAATGTGAAAAGCATCTGCCTATCATATGTGTAATATGTTTAGATGCCTAGCTATATAGACTTACCTTTTACATTCAGTCCAGCACTCTTCAAATCACAGGTTACTTAACACACTTAATTTGCAATTTAGCTCTCAAGACACTTCATATGCAATATTCAGCTCTCAGACACTTCATTTGCAGTTCAGCTCTCAGTCTGTAAAAAAATATATACCATTACCTCTGACTACAAAGGTATTGGAATACTTTTCATTGATATTTTCAAGATTTGTGGAATACTCGAAAACCTTTTTCTTTTAGCTCTAGAAAATAATCATCGGCGTTCTTGGCTAAAAGCATTTAAATACAGTCTTAATAATTTATCATGGAATATTTTGCAGATAATCCAAATTTCTGAAGTGAAGAAAATTACCTTGACAGTAATCTATAATCTTAGGTTGCAAATTGCCTATAACAACAACATTCTAAAGAAATATTCAGGGAATGTTTGCGGAATCTTTTCAATTCTAAACGCATACACTCCTTTCAAGTATATTTGTAAACAGCTAACAAGCAGTTATATTTCAACATTGAAATCAAATCACCATGAGCATCAACGATGGCCCATTGATAATCAAAGTCTAGTAACAACACTAGTACTACCTCCTCATTTAGTTTTTATATCCTAGATACCAGAGCAGCCCAGCAATAATGTACGGCTGCCTCTAATTCCAGTGAAAATGCAATGGACATCAAAAGTCAAGCGAGTATTATTATAGCCTATATCAGTTCAAAAGTGGCTCAGTAATAACGTAGTCCTGACTCATAATTCTTTCTGTTCATTCAAAATGGCTCTCATTCAAGGCCGCTGAGTGATAACAGACCTGTCTTACAATTCATTCAGTAATACTGATGTAGGGGTGTCTCATTCGATTTAGTACAAATGCCCTGGGCGCCCAAAGAAGTTAGTGATAATGTGCCATAAACCATAATGTATAGTCAAGTTCCTCTGCGCTTCAATAGGTAGTCATTAATAAAGTAAACTAAACCTTAATTTCGTACAAAATCCCTACATATCAAAACAGTCAACAATAACGTAACCTGAACCTTAATACAGTCACCATTTTCTGTACGTCAAAATTAGTCATTTATAATGTAATCTAAACATTAATAATACAGCAAGATCCTCTGCACATCAGAAGTAGTCATTAACAATGCAGCCTCAAACTTTAATAAAGTCAAGGACCTCTACACATCAAAATTGGTTATTAATGATGTACTCCAAAGATTCATACAGTCAGGATCGTCTGCACATCAAAAGTAGTAATTCATAATATAGCATGAACCTCAAGACAGTCACAAACCTCTGCACATAAAAATAGTCAATGATAATGTAAACTAAACTTTCATTTAGTACAAAATTCCTGTAGTACATTAAAAACAATCTATAGAAAGTTACTTGAACCTCAGTCGAGTCAAGAACCACTGCATAAAAAATTAGTTATAAATAATGTAATCTAAACTTTAATGTAGTCAAAATCCTCTGGACAGCAAAAGTATTCATTCATAATGTAACCTGAATCATGATAAAGTGAAGATCCCGTGCACATCAAAAGTAGTCAATTTTGTGCCAATCTTAATTTATTACAATATCTCTGCACATCAACAGTATATAACTGCTCGTTGGTTTCATAGTGTGCCGAAGTTGATATCAACAGATCTGCAAAGAAAATCAACTGCTGGCGATCTCTGAAAAACAGACTTTTAATTTTGTGTAGATTTCACACGCAGGGTAATTCAAGTTTAAATGAACAGATAGCCTGTGCAACTAATTAGATATCAGTATGAACGTTTCATATCAAGCTTATTATTCAGCACAACTTTTTTTTCGAACATCAAATTATAATCGTAGGTGACAGTTAGCAAAATAAATATTAGTCAGATTGTACCAGAATCTCTTGCATTATCAACCTAGCATTGTGTATATACAATTTACACGCTCAAAAAAAACTCTTAAAAGGGGCTGGTTTCTGTCTTAAACCACGTAACCCACGTTTGTAGTATATATAACAATTCAAGTAGAATTTATTCTCTAATATTATGTAAACAAAATATAAACACAGGAGATTCCGTTAAGTAACGTAACTGTTAAAGCCAAGATGACTGATCGACATCATCATCTATCTATCTTCGGGTCAGGTTCGTCTTCAATACCGCCACTGCTGACATATGACGGTAGATTGGTTAATGGCCCAAGGGAAAAGGCTAAACTGCTTCCTTGAGCTTTTGAAGCTAAGCAATCAGTTAAGGATGTCCCTCTCCTTGAGACTTATCATTCTGAACCTATTCTTACAAAATTTGCATCTCGCTCCAGGGGTGTCAAGAAAATTTCTGGATAATCTTGATAGCTGGGGATGGAGAAGATCCTAATGTTTTCTTTGATTTATAAAAAAAAGTTTCTAACCCGTTGTCTCCCAAGAATAGTAGATTCTATAGATTTTTCTGTCGACATATTATCTTCGCGGATGGGCGCAAGCTTCGAAATACAATGCCAGTTCCAAAGTGTGGCATATATGCCTGCAGAGTGCAGTAACTACAGGCTAATCTCTAGTCACCCTGTGCGCTCCAAAGTTGCTGGAAAACTTTTAAAAACTTTTTAAGCCACTATATAAGTATGTGGAATCTAAAGGATTGTTAGCGGATTGTCAGTATGCATACAGGAAGCAGTTAGGTACCTGCGGTGCCGTTTTAGACTTGACATGCCATATGCAAGTGAACCTTGGTAACTGTTTTGAGTGCAGATGAATTTAAATAGATTTTAGTGCTGATTTCGATTTTGTAAATCACAAGGCACTTATTTATAAACTTCAGAATCTTTGAGCGTTTGGATATGTTTTAGGATTACTTCAAGATTTCCTTACAGGTAAGCAGGAGCGAGTTGCTGTGGACAGGACCTTTAGTGAACCAAGACCTATTGTGTCTGGAGTTCCACAGGGCAATGTTCTCGGTCTACTGTTAATTTCAGTGCAAACAAGTGATATAGTTGTTGGCCTGGAAATAAAATTGGTCAGTATGCCGTGATGCAACACTTGTGGGCGTAGTCAAATCACCCTTTAATGAGAAATGAAGCTGCCTTCAGCCTTTATCGGGACATGGACAGGATCAGGGAATGTAGTCTGTGGGGTATGAGGCTGAACTCCTGTAAAACGAAAACTCCATTGATTAGCAATTTTCGTACAGATTTCCCACTCCATTCTTCCTTTCAGGGGGATGGAACTTTGCTGAATGAGTCGAAGCTTTAACTATTCGATGTGCAACTTTTAACGAGAAAGTTAAGTACTGTTTGTAATGGCATATCTGTGAGAAGATCACTGCAATCTGTTTTAGGTAATTTGTGTTTCCTTTTACTATAAACCCTACCGTTTTCCGGTGTGGTTGTCCGCTTCTACCAGGGATTTTTCTCTTTTAGATAGAGAGGTTCGTGGTGGTAGATTTCTCTTTCCAAATAGTAGCAGTTATGACTTGGACCATCGACGGATGGTCTCTTGTTTGTCACTTTTCATAAGTTGCATTTGAAAAGAGATCTTTCACATTCAAAATTGATC
Source organism: Macrobrachium nipponense (assembly GCF_015104395.2). NCBI lineage: Eukaryota > Metazoa > Arthropoda > Malacostraca > Decapoda > Palaemonidae > Macrobrachium > Macrobrachium nipponense. The sequence continues at coordinate 71,592,026 of NC_061090.1, read as the reverse complement.
CTTATCCCCTTTATCTGCCGAGGGCAACCACGTTCGCTGAACAGCAGCACCGATATGCAGGAAATGGGCCACGCTGACGAACTTCTCAGTTCCAGAGGTCTTTTATTACTTCTTCTCCTTCTTCTTGTCGTTCTTGTTCTTCTCGTTCTCCTCTTCCTCCTTCCTTCGTTCGACCTTGCAACCATCTCCCTGTGGGTCAAGAAGTAGAGCCATTATTACGAAGTCAATATTTTTGTACTCGCATCAACTCTCTGGTTATCCATAGACTGAGCTAATTGTAATGAGCTTTCTCTGAGGTTATCAAGCCAGATGGCATGATCAAAATTCATAAAGTTACCTTTTCATGATATCAGAGTAAACCATCGACTTCGCACCTCGACTCTCTCCGTTTCGACGCTGCAATAAGGGGGACGGTCGACGCGATTCAAAGTCGTCTTGGTAAAGTTTAGTCTATTTGATACATCTATAAAGTCGATCCGATACAACCCAGGGGTGCCGATGCAAAGACAAATACTTTCGAACTCAACTGGACTTAATTGTCATAACGCGTCGTGTTGGATAGATAGGATCGGTAACGTGTTATTCTCCCTTTGTTTTGTGTTTGTTCTGAGTTATACGTGGACACAACGAACAAAGCAAGTATTGCAACATTGATTTACATTTTTACATATTTAGGACACATATAAGAAATGGCAGGATCTAGGAGTAACAGAGATAGCGTAGGTGGAGTTGATAACCGTGCTTGACCTCACCAAAATTCAGGGGATACGTGCCCACAGTGTAGACGGGAAGTAGATAGCCAACAAAAGGCGCTAGAATGCGATAAATGTAGGGAATGGTTTCATACAAATTGCGTCAATATCTCTAATGATCAGTATGCTGGGATTCAGAGAGCTGTAGATGTAATAAAATGGTATTGTGCAGATTGTAGTAAGAGTCAGGACCAGAAGGATAGGGAGATCAAAGAACTCAGGGAAGAGAACCAGACGCTTAAAGGTAGACTTCTGCAAATAGAAATAACCCTTAGGGACATTAAAGAGTCCCTAGTCAAAGACATAAAGGAAGAGATTAGGGACATTAAAGAAACCCTAGCAAAAGACATAAAGGAAGAGATCCTCAGCAGCAGTAGAATAAGGGAAACAATTCAGGAAGAAATAAGAGAGGCCCAGGACAAAGACAGAAGGAAGGAAAACCTAATCATATTCAACTTGCCAGAACCTATAGCAGGAGAGGAAACAGAAAACTTGAAGCTAGATGAAGAGAGGTGCAATGAAATTTTCATAAAAGAGCTTAACCTTAATAAAGACGAATGGAAAATTAAAGATGTAGTAAGGTTAGGTAGACTACGACTGCAACAAGGTCAAAACAATGAGGCGATAGGCAGATCAAGACCCAAACCACTTCTAGTGGAACTCAGCCATGAGAGGGAAAAGTGGAACATATTAAAAAGTGCCAGACTGCTAAGGAATGCAAAGAAGGATATGTACAAAAAAATATCTATAGTCCAGACATGACTGCTAAAGAAAGAGAAAAAGATAGCATATTAAGATCTGAATTAAAGAAAAAGCAGGATAACAAAGAGGAAGAATGGTTCATAAGTAAGGGAGAGCTGAAGAGAAGGGAAAACTTTCAGACGACTAGAATGCTCTAAAAAGGAAGTCCAGGGGAATATAGATAGAAACAAAAGAATTGTTAAAAGTGTAAATGAGTTAGAGGTAGGAAAATGTAAAGTAGATAGAATTGTAAATAATTTAGAGATAGGGAGTAATAATATTTTTATGAGTGTAAATAATTTAGAGTTAGGAGAAAATAGAATATCTAGTAGTAATGATAAGAGCTCTGAGGAAGGAAGTAGAAGAAGGGAAATTAGTTTAGGGCAGGTAGGTGAAGGAAGTAACTAGTAACAATCTTAGACTATTAGACCTAGAAGAAAAAAGTGGTTTGCAAAAGATGGATAAATGGTTAGATGGTAGAAGCAATTTTGTAAATAGAGAAACTGAAAAAATAGTGAGCAGGACAGAAGATATATCAAGAAATCTTGAAATAAAGCTTATAAACACCCAAGGACTGACAAAAGCAAAAATAATCGAGCTAATGGAGATAACAAAAGAAAAAACAATTATGTGCATCACAGAAACACACCTTAAACAGCAAAAATTACTAGTCCCAACAAGCATCAGAGTGGTAGACTCAATGAGAGATGAAGACGACACCAAAGGAGGAGGTTTACTAATAATGTATAAAACCAAAGGAGAGATCCAGATGCAAAAAGAAAAGTCGGAACACAAAGACATTCTAATAGTAAAGGTTAATTATAGAACAGCAATATTCAACATAATTCTGGTCTACATGTCAACTAGTGATAAAGAAAGAAATAAAAGAATAATAAGGGCCTTACATGTAGCCATAGAAAAATCCACAGACCTGCCTGTGATAGTCCTTGGGGATTTCAATGGGCATTTAGGTTTCATAGGGACGCAAGAACTTTACCAAATTGGAAAATATGTTATGGTCCTAATGGAAAAATATGACCTAACGCTATTAAATGGAGATCCCAGCTGCAAAGAAGAGATAACCTGGAGTAGAGGAGATCAGAACAGTGCTATAGACTTTGCCCTAGTCAACCAAAATATGTATAAAAACTATGAATGTATGGAGATAGATGAGGGAAAATATGAATATGATCTATCAGACCACACCATCTCATAAAGGTCCAATTCAAAATGAACACTAAAGTAAGGAAAACATTCAGAAATGAAACAAAAGAAATCAAATATTTGAAAGTTACAGAAGAGTCCACCAGGAAATACCTTGAATATATAGAGTATAAAGTAAGCCAACAAGACAGAAAAGGAGATCTAACCCAGTTGGAAGAAACAATGAGTGAAGCAAAAACAAATAACCTAGAGAAGATAATCAAAAGAAGGTTAAAGACAGGAAAGCAAGAAGAAATAGAACCAGTATGGGTCACCAAAGAAATAAAGAAAGAAATAAGCCAAAGAAGGATATATAACAAATTAAAAAATAAAGCCACAAGAATAGAAGAAAAAAATACTATGAAGAAACATATCTTAAACAAAATCAAAAAGTACAGATAATAATAAAGAAAGCATATGAAGAATATGAAGAAAAGATTAGAAATGAGTTAATGAATGATAAAAACAGACACAGGAAAATCTGGGAATATACAGACATGCTGAGAGGAAAGACCACATCAGAAAAAGAATGGATAAGAATATTCGATGAAAATAAGCAAGAGATGAAGGACGAAACCCTAGGGAAAGAGCTGGTAAAATTCTGGGAAACAATATACCAAAAAGAAGAAAACAAAATAGGAGAGATATGGAATGAAAGCAAGAAAGAACAGTACAAACATGAAATGGAAGAAATAGTGAAAAGATTAGGACAGCAGATGAAATGCCATATATCTTTAAGGGAACATATGCATGGAGTGTATGACCCAACAGAGACAGAGATTAGACCCATGGAAGAAATCAACATAACAGAAGATGTAAAAAATCAACTTGAGAAAATGAAGACAAATAAAGCAAAAGGACCAGATGGAATGAAGCCAGTACTGTTCAAATTACTCTTACAAAGTAACAACCTTCAAAAAGAATTGGCAGAATGTTTAAATAACGTAATGAAGGGCAGGAAAACGCAGAAAAGCTGGTTTAAATAAAAAAACAGCACTTACGCCCAAAAAACAAAACCCCACAGTCAAAGATCTAAGGCCAATTGCTCTAACAAATGCATCATATAAAATCTTCATGGGGATCCTGAGAACCAAAATAGAAAAACATATTAGAAATATAGGAAAAATGAATGAACTGCAATCAGGCTTTACCACACAAAGGAGAGGAATCGATAATTTATATATCTTACAATACTGCATACAAGAAACGTACAGAAGAAAGGACCCATTATTTGTAGTATCAATAGATTTCCAAAAAGCATTTGACTCAGTTAATAGGAAAAATCTCATTGAGGTCATGATGAAATATAGGCTACATGCAGAAGTAATAAATGCAGTCGCAAAGATATATACAAATGATGTAACAAGCCTATGCCTCAACAATACAGAACAAAAAGAACTAAATGTAACTAATGGAATAAGACAGGGATGCAATGGCTCAACCATATTCTTTCTATTAATAACGTATCTGATAATAGAAAAATTAGAAAATACAACAGAAGGTTTTCGAAATGAAGTAATAAGGATAGTGGCACTATTATATGCAGACGACGGATTAATACTAGGGCACACACTAGAAGAAATAACAAAATCAATAAAAACCCTTATGGAAATCGCAAGTGAATGTGGCCTAAACATAAACAAGGACAAGAGTAACATACTAATATACAACGACTAGTACAGTATCGATGATGTGGGGAATATGGAGCACATAGAAGGAATAAAAATAGTTAAGAATATTAAATACCTAGGAGTAACAATCAACAACATGAAAGACTGCTTCAGAGAACAGATAAAAAGGGCCCAAATTAAAGCAAAGCAAATGGCAAATATGGCTAATGCAGTCATCAATAAAAGCTGTAGCAGAGTAAAAATAGGAAAATTGTACTGGAAAGGACTAGCGATGCCTTCATTCATGTATGCGATGGAAGTCATGAAACTTGACAGGAAAACAATAAATGAATTTCAGAAGATAGACAATAAAGTATATAGAGCAATTTTGAAAGCGCCAAGTTACACAGCAAGTTGTGCGTTAAGATCTGAAATAGGGGCCTCTTCCTGCCAATCTAGAGATATCAAGAATAAACTATTCTACCTGAAACATACACTGAAGAATGGTGGAAATAGGCTCCTATATGAGATAACAATGGATCAGTATGAAAACAAAACAAAAAAACCCTGGATAATGCAAGTAAAAGAGTATATGAAAGAACTAAACATAAACTTAAGTAAAATTGAAGCAGTTAAAGACAAACAGTTAAGAGAAATAATAAACAATTGGGACAGAAAAACATGGCAGAAAGAAATGAATGAAAAGTCAACATTAGAATCTACAGAAAATATAAAGAAAACATAAGAGAAGAAAATTATCTGGTATGACAACACTGAAAAAACAATGCTGATCAGTAGGGCCAAACTAGGTATACTAGGATTAAATGATAGAAATAGGATAAAAGGAGAAGATACAAAATGTTTATACTGTGAGGAACAAAATGAAATTTAGAACATTTCTTACTTTACTGTCCAGCATACAATGAAATTAGAAATAGATATAGCTTTATGCAGCAACCATATCAAGAAAATAAAGAGGAATTAGTAGCAAATATACTCTTATTGGTAGTACTAATGAGGGAGGAAGTGGAGAATAGGAAAGATTTTATAAAAGAAATGTGGTATTTCAGAGAGAAGCTCAAACAAACACAAACAAAGGAGGAATATAAGAAGCAAGGGAGCCGTTTCAAAGGCACATCCCACCTACTACTACTACTACTACTACTACTAGAGAGACTAGCAGTAGTTAAAAAGACCAGTAATTATTTACTACTGCTAAACTTTGATTTCGTCATGAATGCAACGATGTTTTAAATCAAAACTCGCATTTCCATTATATTTTGTTAGGTATTCATTTTATTTGCATTTAGTAGGATGTTCAAGTAATTTGTACTCCTTATTTGGTATCACAAATTTCACATAAGAAGGTCAGTGAAAATCGGGACTTTGAACGAGTACTTTCGTAGTTTGTTTTACATTTATATTTTTTTTTTTCAAGTTATTCTTGTGAACGTGGTGATTTTGTTAATCTAGTTTCTACCATTCCAATAAACTTACTGATTTTGCAGTTTATTTCAAAACCAAATATGCAACAATGAAATTAACCGAGCGGCTTCTTAAAAAAAATACTAGGGAAAATTACTCTCATGTTGAATATCGTTATATGATAATGTCAAACAAAATTTAATGTTTGAAACCTCAAGCAGTCAAAACGCCACATTCAGCACTGGTTATCCCAAAGCACTTCCCTTGCAGTTACCTCGTTGAGAGTCAAATTTAAGCCGTTTTGGAGTTCTGAAATCGAAAGCAGTCCTTCGTTACAAGTGGTTAAGCGGTTGTTTAAATAGCATAGGTATCTCTGGTGTTATTGAGAAGACTTCAAGTACCGACGATTGTTGTGTACAAAGAACTTGTGGTGTATCGAACAGTCTTTATTGATGTATCAGATTGACTTGAATATCCGTAGTTTTAGTCTGTAACGAATATGAAACTACATTAATTTACACTAAAGAAATTATTCTACTTATAGTCAATTAAGCCTGTCATTGCAATGATAAAATTAACTGCTAAAAATGTAAATAATTGATAGGTTTTCACATAGCGTTAATGGACAGTTTCATTCAAATTTCGTTAATGAAAAGGCCTAATAATCAATTCTGTTGTACTAAAACGTTTGCAATATTGCTGTGGCCTTCTGCAAGACGAACATTAACCTATGCTCTGGCGTTCAATTGGGATCTTTCCTGGATAGGTCCTCAAGGGTTTTTGGGGGTCGTTATCTTTGTGATATTTACGATAAGCCCCAAAGGGCTATCTCTTTACCTTGGTACACAACAAACAGCATAAGTGGATACCTAACGGGTTAATACCATTGGGGGTCACTTAACAAATCAAGATCCTTAAATCGTTCCTAACTTAACCTGACCGGTGTCTCGTAACTCATGATTTGTAAATGTTTTCGTGCTGTTAGTTTACAGAAATCATACTGTTACAAAATCTGATAAACACGATCTCAAATTCATTTTACCTAAAATAATAACTAGGTCGGGGCTAAGATCTGTAAGGCTTATCGTTTGGAATTTCGGTTTAACTCGCCTAAAATAATTACCTAGATGGGGGTTACAATCTGTAATATGATTCAAAATTTCGGTTTAACTCACCTAAAAGAATGACCTAGATCAAGGTTAACATCTAGGGCACATGGTTTAGAATTTCGGTAGAACTCGCCTAAAAGAATTACCTAGACCAAGGTTAACATCTTTAAGGCATATGGTTCAGAATAATTTCGATTTAACTAGCTAAAAATAATTACCTAGATTAAGGTTAATAGCTTTAAGGCATAGGGTTCAGAATTTCGGTTTAACTCTAAAATAATGACCTAAATCAGGGCTAACATCTATAAGGCTTATTGTTCGGGATTTCGGTTTAACTTGCTAAAATAATTACCTAGATGGAGGTAAGGCATATGATTCTGAATTTCGTTTCAAACCACCTAAAATAATGACCTAGATCAAGGTTAATACATCTGTAAGGCATATGGTTCGAAATTTCAGTTTAACTCACCTAAAATAATTACCTAGATTAGGGCTAAGATCTGTAAGACCTATGGTTCGGAATTTGGTTTAACCCGCCTAAAATAATGATCTAGATCAAAGTTAAAATCTGTAAGGCAAAGTATTAAAATTTCGGTTTAACTCACCTAAAATAATTACCTAGATCAGGGTTAACATCTGCAAGTATTAAAATTTCCGTTTAATTCCCCTAAAATAATGACCTAAGCCAGGGTTAACATATGTAAAGCATATGGTTAAGAATTTCGGCTTTAACTTACCTAAACTTTACCGCATGATTGACTGCCTACAGAATTACCGTAAATAGAGTTATGCCCTATGTTTACAGAGGTGCGTAGGAGTACCATTAATAGTATATCCTTAACCCCTCTGTGATAGTATTTAATGTCTTTTCAGTACCTGATTGTCCCTTTACGATTTTCATTCTTTCCTGAAACAACTTGTCTTTTCCAAAGCGACATTGATCTTTCTAGCCTGGGATGAACTGCTCATCCAAATATCACAAATGAGGACGAGTGGAAGTTCAAAATATTTCAGTGATATGCTGTGCACAGTACAGTCAATGAATGAAGTCAAAAGATAAGCTGCGGATGGTTTAAGGTTACGTGACCCATGACGAAATTCCGAGGTTGGTTTTAGGCTTCAAATTTGCAGTCCAAAGATCGCACAGTGAAGGTCTCACTTGCTAATAGGAGAACTGGGAGTATCAAGTCTTAAAAGATAATCAATTAAATTTTTTTTACTTCCAGTGCTACGATAAGTGTGGATTTGAGTACGTAGTACGCTTTATATACTTCTGCGAATGTTGCATAATTTTTCCCGAGGCACACGAACTTGGGAGTGGATAAGCAGCCTCCAGCAAGTTACGTCAAGAAACTTTCGAATTTATGTCAGACCTTGCCTTCGAGACTGGGAAAACAACAATTTGTGGTGAAAAGTTACACAAGCAAGTTTAACAGTGTCAATACTTTGCAAAAGTACCCATAACTATTTATCAAGCCGTAATGCAACCAGTTGTGCTGTATCACAATGGTTAGGAACATGACTTACAAATTGCAATCAACGACAAACTCCTTTACTATCCATAAATGATAAACACACAAATGACTCAAAAATTAGAATTATTTTTCGAAATCCTCGAAGGATTTCATCTACTGCACCCCGCCTACCCGACCCTGACGTACATAAAACAAACAATGGGGTCTTATTAGCAATTTGTCGCACTTCTGGTACCTGTTCTTGAAGACGAGGTAAAGTACTTCCGTACAGAGCTCTTAGTGAGCTTGAGGAGAACCAATCTCTCTCTCTCTCTCTGCAACGAGACTCAGAAAAGGTTCAGGGGAAGCGTTGAAGAGATGACTTGAATGTGAAAGGACAGAACCAATGAAACTGTTTTGAATTCCTGTCTCTGACAGACCGTCTTTCGAAATGTATTCCCGGGAACTTTTTTTCCCCCTTTGTCATTCAATGGGCACTATTGCAGTTCACACTTATCCAAGGGGTCAGAGCATGGCCAAAGAGGCCTTCCAATATAAAATACAACACGTGCATCTATGTATGTGGGCTTGATAATGAAAAATGAAAAATATAAATACTTCCACAAGTTACCCCATGAGCAAAGTAATCACTCATTCATTACCCTATGTGAATGTTTTACGTTCGTACATTTAAAGGCTGACACACTTGTGTACGTGCGTGTGTAGGGACACGCAATGATGTGCAACATAAAATCCTACTTTATTCTCGGTCAGAATATTGGGAGTCCTGGATTTTTTCTTCAGATCTATGTCTAACGTAATTCTAAAGAATAACTCCGCACGGACTGAAAGGAACGTAACGGCGAATTCGACATCCACTAGGGATTGGGGCGTCCAATGTATTTCGCATTGTCTAGTACTGGCCCCTGGGGGTTAATTACAGTCGACCGCCCAAAAATAACGGTAATTTCTTAATAAGTAACCCGAATGCTATAGGAAACTGTACTTTCCAAAGAAATCCCCGTCCCGGAGTTATTATTCAGATTTACCAGACACCCAATAAACCTGTAATCAGTCACTTACATTGCAGAAAAATAACGAATGCGTGATATCTGTCAAGCCTTTAATCGCCAATCAATAATTAAATATACTAAAGCTGATGACCGCTCGTTTTTTCTGTAGGTTTTTAATACCAGTGAACATTTTTATTTTCCTTATATTAACTTTAGTGTATACTCTGATAATAATGCTTATTCTAAATGGCATCTATTCCTAGTTTCAGTTTGGGGATTTAGAGCAAGCCTAAACAGGATAACTGATAAAGGTTATAATGACTCAAGATCGGATAGGACTATCAAAAGTTGCCTCTGCTGATTAATTCAAGACCCCACTCTTGTTAACGTGATATTTTGACCAATGATATAGAAACAGGATTATATATTGCAGAACAGTAAAAAAAATACAATTTTATTTTTTTACGCAAAAAAGCTCCTCCGGATGCCATATTTAGTACCAGCCCCTCGGGTCATTTAGTAAAAACAAATAACTTAGGTACATTTCTCACATGTACTAAATCCTATACCATTTCTTACTTTGTTTGTTTGATGTTTTTACGTTGCATGGAACCAGTGGTTATTCAGCAACTGGACCAACGGCTTTACTTGACTTCCGAACCACGTCGAGAGTGAACTTTATCACCATAAATATACATCTCTCACACCTCATGGAATACCCAAGAATCGGACTCGCTGCCACCGAGGTGGCAGGCCAAGACCACACGATCACGCTACTGTTATGACTCAGCTAGGAGTTCGTCCCTAAAATTACCAGAGATAACAATCTGACAGCACCTACGTTTCAAAATCTCTAAAATACTTCAAGAGTTTAAAAGGTCACGAATACCCCCACTTAAAATGTAACGAAAATCAACACGTAATCCGGTTCTTCCTCAATTGCCTTTCCATGTCTTGCAAGTCCTTGTTTACGCCAAAAGTGTTCATGTCCTCTTTCTCACAACTTCACCAGATGACTGAAGAGAATCTTTTGAGACAGGCTAGGAGTCCTGACTCCTGAGCAAGAGCCGTTCGGCCAATCGGGGATCTCCACCTGAACCAACGTCTGTATCGCCCTCTCTGATTGGTTGAAATCTCTGAGTTTTTTTTTCAAATGGTCATGTTAGCTTATATCCGATTGGACTGACAGTCAAGAACGAATTTTCAGATTTTTATTATGAATCATAATTATCTTCGGTTTTTAGGATATATAGAATTTATGAATAAATAAGAATGCAATTGGAAAAATACAAAGAACCCCCTGATACCTAAGTCAAAACGAAACATGAAAATGAAATAGCAGAAAAACAATTGTCCAAATGTGAATAAACGTAATCCCAAGAGTTCCAGACACGTATAAATACATAAATGTATATTTGATTATGCTTGTAACTGTGCAAGTCCAAACATATATGAATATTCATAAATAAATACAATTAATAAAGTTAACATACATATCTACACACAAATGTGTGGTTGCATAAATACATGCTTACGTGTGTGTAAAATAGTGTGTAAGAGTTAACATATGTTCAAACAGCCAAGTTCATTAAATAGTCATATGCATACATGTGATGATGCAAGTGTATGTTTATGTATGTATTCAGTGTATTAGGGTATATACAGTAGATACTTGTACACATGTTTACACTTATGCGGCATAGTTGTGGCAAATGACAGCATACTATTTGACAAAAGCGCGTTGATATATATTGTTAAAGAAGGAGATTATAAAACTGACAGAAAAAGACGGTAAAGGAAGGCTTGAGTAATCTAGCCAACTGTTTTGAGTTGCCCAAAATAGGTTCGTGAACGCTGTAAGTGACTACTAGCCGCGTTTCTATGGATCTTTCATTCCAAGAGACGGTTTTGTGTTGCCGGAAATAGCTTCACGAACGTGGAAAGTAAAACCTAGCCTCGTTTCTATGGGTTGTTCATATCAAGCCAACGGGTTTGAGTTACCCAAAATAGCTTCGTGAACGCTGGAAGCAACTGCTAACCGCGTTCTTATGGACAGGTCACATCAGATATGCATGGAAGTACTTCCCGATATGTTATTCTTAAGTTAAATATGACTGCTTTGAATTACGTAGCATATACTATTCTGTGAATGCTGTATCTCGCACGTAATTCCAACTAGGAAGAAAATCAAGACCAATTTGCGCTCGATTCTGTGTGAAATGATATAAAAGGAAGCTTCATGACGATATTGAAGGGGAAAACAGCAAAAGCCCCTGTCCAAACAATGTACTGCCGTTTTTAAGGTGGTAACAACTCTGCTCGCCAGATTAATCATGAAAATGGATATAAATTTCGCATCGGTTTTAGTGATTCTAGAGTCAGACGTGCTTCCACATCAACAGAAGTCTAGGTTTGAAAACTGTGATATATATATATATATATATATATATATATATATATATATATATAATATATATATTATTATATAATACAATATACTATGTAAATATATGTATATATATGTGTGTGTTTATTATATATATGTATATATATATATTATATATCGTATATATATATATATCTATCTGTATATATATATATATATATATATATATATATATATATATATATATATATATAAATACACACACACACACACACACACACACATATATATATATATATAATATATATATATAATATATATAATATTATATATTATTAAATATACATATATATATATATACATATATATATATATATAATATATATATAATATATATAGTATATATATATATATATATAATATATATATATTATTATAATATTATTATATATATATATATAATAAAGCATTTTCTGAATTCCATAACAAAAACACCTTTTACTCCGGAACGGTCATCAAAACGTGTTCAACTTAGCTTATTAATATTTAATGTGCTACCAATCTCAGATACTTGAGGCTGACAAGCACCATACTCTTTGAGCACAACACTTTTTCTTTCGTCATGTGTGTATAACACCTGACGTACCTGTCAGAGAATGTACTTCACCCGTTCAATCAGCAAAACACCTGACTTACCTGTCCACCAACGCAACACCTTGAGAAGTCATTGTGAGAAAAAGTCCCACACAAAAAGAAAAAAAAAGCCCATTTCTAAAGCTATGACCAATCGATGTCCCGTCCTAAGCCAAATTTTCCGGCCGTTGCAGGAATTTTTTGCCTTTCACTCCACACTGGACAAAATCAGTCTCTCTATCGTATTTTTTTTTAAACAGAAACCAATTTGGTGCTGTTCTGTTTTCCCCTTTCCATCTGTTCAAAAAAAAAAAAAAAAAAAAAAGCAGACAGTCTTTTCCTCTTAAAAAAAGAAAAACTCAATCTCTTTCTCTAAAGGAAAAAAATACAATTTTTTTTTCTCTCTCTCTCTAAAAAAACAAAGACAATCGGGTCAAGGATGGATAGAAGATCCTTTCGAAAATGGAGGTGCTGTGTATATAAAAGCCATCGATATCGATCTCCACCATCAGGTGAGTTGTAGAGCGATTCAAGTTAACACCTTTTGTTGTGAAGGAAGGCTCGTGATCCACAGGATGCCGGTTAAGAACGTAAGAGAGGTTTATTCACACGCATTTATAAATATGTATACATTATATACATATGCACACATTTTATATCATGATAATGAGTATATAAGTAAAACAAATCACTCCACACCGGAATGTTGCCTTAAAATCACCTGAGAAAAAGGATTAGACAAAGTTTAAAAGATATTCGTAAACATGCTTTCAGATTTCGGCGGCCGTAGCTGTGATTAGCATATGCGCTTTGGCAATGGCTACCCCCGTACCCTCTCCTGGCCATGGGCACGACCATGGAGGCTACGGCCATGGTC
>NC_061090.1:71533823-71573823 GCF_015104395.2 Macrobrachium nipponense | reverse complement strand
TATATATATATTTGTGGAATGCAAAGTAAGATAAAAGAAAGAAAACAAAAGAAATCGTATCTTCATGCCTTCTCCATGCTTCTCCTAACTTCCTACTAGTTCCTATGCATTCAGTTCTTAGCACACCTCGTAATTACTCTACATAAACACTTCATCTCGTCAGCTGTAACCATTCACCTTTCATCTTTCAAAATGACTATAATTACCACAGTTCCATATGAAGCTCTTCGAAAACTATTTTCCAAAATTACAATGAAAATAATAAATGCGTTTCTTTCGACTGTTCGTGTTGGACAACCAAGAGAATTATTCGCTTAGTCATCGAAATATGAAAACACTTTCTCCCTAATTTTCCGATCGAGATCAAGACAAGAACTGAAACGAGAAAACGAACAGAAACTTTCCCTTAAACTCGACCATCACATATAATCATGTTCACGAAAATCCTTCCGTTTTCTAGTTTTCTGAAAAGAAAACTATCGTGACGGCTTTGTCTATCCGTCCGCACGTTCATTGTCCGTACTTTTTTCTTTTCGTCCACAAGTCTTAGAAACTAATGAGACCAGAGCGCTGCAAATTTGTATGTTGATTATCCATGCTTCAATCATCAAACATGCCAAATTGCAGCCCTCTAGCCCCAGTAGTTCTTGCTTTTTTTAAGGTTAAAGTTAGCCATAATCATGCTTCTGGTAACGATACATGCCCGGCCACCACCGGGCCATGGTTCAAGTTTCTTAGGCCGCAGCTCATGCAGTATTATATTGAGAGCAACGAAAAAGGGATCTATTTTAGGTTGCCTTGATTATACGATGTACAGAAAACTCGACTGAGCCGAAGAAACTTCGGCGAATTTTTACTTGTTTTCTGCTTGTCATCGAACTCTACCGAGAGAGTGGCGTCCAGATGCAGTTTTTTTTTTTTTTTTTTTTTTGGCTGAGTTCCCCGGAAATTGGTTCATCGGAAAGGTACAATAATAAGAAGTTTGGCATTTGTAAATAAATTAAAAAGAAGTCAACTTGTCGATTAGAATAAGCCTATCAATAAAGGTGGTCAGATTGGTCCGTTTATATCTGTGTAGATATATATATATATATATATATATATATATATATATATATATTATATGTATGTTAAACAGCTTAAGCTGTGGGTAATGCTTATAACCATTTCCAAGCAATCTTATGTGATCAAAATTCAAACCTCTTTCGTTCTCCCCTTACTCTCTTAATTAATATATCCATCATCTTCGCACACATACACAAACACGCATATATATATATATATATATATATATATATATATATATATATATATATATATATATATATATATATATATATATATATATATATATATATATATATATATATATATATATATATATTATTATCACATCTACTCTTTCCTGAGAAGGTCAGCTACAATATATATCAATCGTGTAACTGCGGCCATTACCAGCTACCAACTGTTCAATTCACGGTTTAGAAGATGAATCTCCCTTTTGCACACTTCCATTCACTCCTTGTCTCTCTGTTCACTTGGTCTTCTCAGATACAATCGCTTCATCGCAATAATAAACGAAAATGTTACTGTAAGAAATCAGGTCATTACATAATCGTTAGGTTTTACCTAACACCATCTGTTGAGTGATTGCTGAGTACGACTGATATGCTGTAATCTCTCTCTCTCTCTCTCTCTCTCTCTCTTCTCTCTCTCTCTCTCTCATATATGCATATATGTATGTACACACACACACACACATACACACACACACACACACACACACACACACACACACACATATATATATATATATATGATTTTTATCGCATTGCCGTGATTTATATACAAGCATTAAGCTACAAATGTCCTTTTATATATATATTTATATATATATATATATATATATATATATATATATATAATATATATATATATATATGTTCATATTTATAAACATACATATAGTATATACATATATTTCCTTAAAATATTTTACCTGGCAAATCCTGCCTTTTTATCTAAATGCTGTAAATGTTATTGCTGCAAAGTATGTGTAATCTTTTGAACAAATAAGCAGGATAAATACATCTTTCAAATATATATGTTTTGGACAAGCTATGAAAATAAAAATCTAGATTTTTCCTTAACGTGTCAAATACATCTTCATTAGTATTCAAGGAATTGAAATTATTAGGACAAAAATTGAAATAGAAATGTGGGTTGAATTATATGTTAGATAATATATTATAATGCCAGCATTTTCTTGTATGAAGAAAAGTTATGTAAAATTCTCTAGATAATACGTCGAAATGCCAGCATTTTCTTGTTTGAAGAAAAGTTAAGTAAAATTCTCTAAAAATCATCGAAATGCCATCATTTTCTTGTATAAAGAAAAGTTAAGTAAAATTCTCTAGATAATACGTCGAAATGCCAGCATTTTCTTGTATGAAGAAAAGTTAAGTAAAATTCTCTAGATAATACGTCGAAATGCCAGCATTTTCTTGTATGAAGAAAAATTAAAATTAAAAACTAAAAGTAAAATTCTTTAGGTGATGCATCGAAATTTTACTAATTTGATGTATTGATAAAAGCTAACAAAATAAAATTCTCTAGATAATACGCCGAAATGCCAGCATTTCCTTGTATTAAGAAAAGCTAACAAGAGTAAAATTCTCTAGATAATGCGTCGAGATGCCAGCATTTCCTTGTATTAAGAAAAGTTAACATCTTAGTCGAATCATCATAGATTTAGAAAGGGAACTCATAACGTCAGAGCAAGCAAGAATTCTGACCAATTCCAAAACAATGAGACTTTTCCTTTCAGTCGTCAGCTTCTTTCACTCAATTACGCGAGGTACATCATTTCTACATGTCACAGATGTCATAATGAGATAGAGATCAAATTGAGTTTGACCTTTGTGTTTTAAGAGATGAAATGATAATTTCGGTGAAATACAATTAGCCAGAAGTGTGAGAGTTTTTCAGGCATTGGTATATAAAGATTGAGATTCGAAGTTTGAGACACAGTGCAACATTTGCAACGGAGTTGACAGTACAATGAAGTTCTTCAGCTTGGTGAGAAATATATAACACTTCTTTCTTGTTATCATCAAAACTACTACTACTACTACTACTACTACTACTACTACTACTACTACTACTACTGCTACTACTACTACTACTACTACTACTAATAATAATAATGATACTAATAATAATGTTTTTATTATTAATGATTGTAGCAATATTTTGTTATTTTTCAAATTCTTCATTTCCCTCCTCTTACCTTCAGTCTTTGGAACCCTCTTCATTTTTAAGCGCCTTCATCCAAGAGGTCCTTTCCTCAAAATGGTTGGGTCTTCCTTGACCGGGGATGGTAGAAGGTTACTGACGGTGGTTCCCAGTCCCGTCGGCCTCCAGTTGAAAAGAAAAATATTTTAGAGGTGGTAGGAATTACAGCCAGTACATAGCGATTGTTCTTGAAGCCTTAATTGCAAGTGTTAGAGTAATGGGGTCTCATCTGCATAGTCAGTGGTTCAGTCTGCCTTTCACCCATCATTTGACCCAGCTGTGAAGAGTTAAGATTGGGTCAAGAAAAAAGCGCGGGGCAAACAAGCCTATCCCTAGTGACTTACTGAGAATCGTAAGGCCTGCCCAAGGGTATTACCCTCCGGTTTCTCAGCAGATGTCCGAGAATGAGGTTGTCTCAACCACGTTCTTTTTATTAACGCCAATCAACAGCAGCATTAGTAGATTCACATCAACCGTGCATCTGATGTCTAGGCCAGTCCCTTACGGCGCTCCTGATTAGCGATTGATAAGCCAATCACAATAGCTGGAAGCTCTCAGTCTCTCTCGAGAGTTCACATAGGCAGGATGTATGTTCCACTGCTCCTGAGGTATACGTCTTTCAAACGTATCCCTCAGGAGAGAGGGAACATACATCCTGCTTATGTGAACTCTCGAGAGCGACTGAGAGTTTCCAGCCCTGTGACTGGCTTATCAACAGCCAATCAGGAGCGTCGTAAGGGACTGCCCTAGACATCAGATGCACTGCTGATGTGAATCTTACTATAGTACGTTTACAGCTGGGCGAACTGGTGGGCGGTAGACTGATAGCTCTGTCACTTATCCCCGTAATGGGTATTGCTAGTAACGTCCCTTCGACCCATAACTGCAGCCATTTTTTTTTAGCTTTGTGCTTCGCCTTTATTCTTGCTTGCTTTCATCAATCTGGCTGTCCAACCTCTCCACCTTCCCCTTTTCACCTCTCAAGCCTAAATTATTGTTATTATTATTATTGATATTGAATTAGCCACAAGGGCGATTGACTTGGAATTCAAGCTTCCAAGAATATGGTGTCCATCAGGAAGAAGTAAGAGAAGGTAAATGATTAAACAGAAAAATGAGAACTCACTTATGAAAAAAAGGAAAAATAAAAAAATAATAAATTAATCAATAAATAGCTGAAAGTACTCCATTTCCTGGGTACATAACCGAATTTCCATAGATCGACATCAACACTCACCTATGGAATTTTTACACTCATTTCAGATCACCCTGGCAATCACCCTGGCCTGCTTCGTTATGCCTTCCTTGGCAAACCCCCATCCTGCCCCAGGGTACGGGTACGGTCACGACCACAAGGGCCATCATTACCACGACCACAAGGGTTACCTTCATCACAAGCACGACCACCACCACCATCACTATCATCACCATAAATATGAGAAGCATGGTTATCACTGTAAGTATCTGCACATGCGCACCTCTGAGTGCTTTGGATAGTGAATTGTTCTATGCAATATCTATGCAATATTAGTATGTTGCGTAAATAAAAGTGAGATTTCCTTTTCAATTCCTTTATTTAATCGATAAAGTAAGAATTATAAAATGTTTTCTGTTAAATCTTTGTTTCATCAATTAACCTTTAAATTTTTCTTGTAAATGTTTTTATTTCGTCTCCATTTCTTTTTGCAAATATTTCCCACATTTTTAGTTTTATTTCTACAATACATTTATCTCTATTTATATTATTTATATTTTTCAACTTTCATTGATTTGAATTTACATATATCTAAATTTCCATTACCATTTATTTATTTCACATTTGCATTGATTTCCCATTGATATTTTCATAGCTTCCATTCAATACACTGATTTCTGCTACCATTAACATTTTCTCTTTATTTATCACTTCCAGAACATGGGGCCAGTCTGGAAAGGAACCTCCTTTGTCCTGCGAGATCATCTTCTGATATCCTTCACCGTATATTAGAATATATTTACTATGAATATATCATACTTACTATAGGACTGAAAGGACCATGTATTTGTTATATTGATGTTCATGATTGGTTACGTTTCGTTCGTCTTGTTGATTTTTATTAATATAAACGAGCATTGTTCTTTTCTGTTTTATTCATGTTCATGAAGAGTGTTTGATGACAATATGGGATAGACAAATTCATTAGCATTTTAAAATCAGAATTCCACCCAATGAAGGGTGCCCGTAAAAACATCGACCCTATAAAATCAACCCTCTTAGAAGTTTTAATGGTCAAACTTAATTGTTCTCACACACACATTATATATATATTATATATATATATATATATATATATATATATATATATATGTGTATATATATATATATACATATATATATATATATATATATATATATATATATATATATATATATATATATATACACACAATGATTACTTATTTATAAACCTGTGTACCACCACGATCGCTTAAATGGCTGTACATTTAAATGGTGAGTTAAAGAGCCAATAATAACATTGAGATTCACGCCCTTATATCCGCTACATTTCATTATTACATAAGCTTACAGCAACTTATGGACTGATGACGCATCATTTAATAGCCAGCAATTGTTCATAGCACAAATATAACGCGTTAACAGGCGTAAACTACGAGTTATTGAGGATAAATAAACAAACACGAGTTTTTGCCAAGCACGGTTGGAAATGAAAGAAAATGGGTCATTAATTTTAAGGGTAGACTTGTATCTTTTGTGGTGAACTCTAGCTGACGCTTGCTCCTAAGCCTTAGCTACATGATTTTATGGCTCGCAGTCGCCAGACAAAGCTTAAGGGTCATTTCTAGTTAAAAAATCTTACCAGAAATTCTATTGCTCTAAAATTTACATCTATTTGTAGATCATTTCAATATTGTTGAGTTCTCTCTCACTTAGAGACTTCGTATTCAGAAAATAAATGTTTATCTGGACCTGTTCTCTGTATATTCTGCATCTTTTGACCATTGATAAACCGAAATGAACTCGTTAAGTTTATTTTTGCATAAAGGAATGACACACATATACATATATTCTAAATACATGTGTGGTATTCCTTTATGCAAAAATTCTAAACATCTGTGTGAGAACATCTATCATGGTTTTCCTGATTTACCTATTTACTAGTTTATCTCTTTATTTTATTTACCGTCCAATTCAGCTAGCAAAGTAATATGCAAGCAAACAAATAATGGTTGTGTTTATACACGACCGAAGCGAAAGAGACTCTTAAGATAGAATGATAATAATTATTAGAATCTGAGGTCAATTATATTCTAAAGCTAGGTCCCAAATCTTAAGTAGAGATATTTTCCTTTCGTAAACGTACAGGGAATTAGAAGACTCAAAATTTAGTCAAATGAATTTTAAAGTCAAACATTAGACGAAAATTTCAAAGTCAAATAACGGAATTTCAAAGTCAAATAACAGTGATTTTTAAAGTAAAAAATTAGGAGGGAATTTCAAAGTCAAATAACAGAGGGAATTTCAGAGTCAAACAATAGAAGGGACTTTCAAAGTAAAATGACAGAAGGGAATTTCAAAGTCAAATAAAAGAAAGGAATTTCAAAGTCAAATAAAAGAAGGGAATTTCAAAGTCAAATAACAGAAAGGAATTTTAAAGTTAAATAACAGAGGATGTCAGGAAGGAGCCATCATGGTGTCTGCTCTATGCAGATGACAGTCTTGGTAACCGAGAACAGGGAAGAACTGGAGGGGAAGCTTGAAAGATGGAGATATGTCTTGGAGAGTAGAGGTTTAAGGATAAGCAGGAAAAAGACAGAATATATGACAACCGAATTGGATGGCGACCGGTAAACAACAATCAAATTAGGCGGAGGAAACATCAAAGGGGCCCATAAATTCAAGTACCTTGGCTCAGTGATTGACAATGAGGGGAACATGGAAGAGGAAATTAACAACCGGATTCATTGTGGTTGGAAAAACTGGAGGAAGGTGTCTGGTGTCATATGTGATAGGAAAGTCCCTATAAGATTAAAGGGCAGAGTGCACAAGGCAGTGGTCAGACCAGCAATGACATATGGATTGGAAGCAGCACCTCTAAAGAAAACAGAGGGTAGAAAGTTGAACGTAACTGAGATGAGGATGCTTAGATGGATGAGTGGAGTAACAAAAAAGGACAGGGTTAGAAATGAACATATTAGGGGTACAGTAGAGGTCACTGAAGCATCAAAGAAAGTGCAAGAGGCAAGGTTGAGATGGTATGGATACCTGATGAGAAGAGAAGAGCAACACATGGCAAGAGAAGTAATGGACGTGGAGGTGGATGGAACACGAAGGAAAGGAAGACTTAAGACCAGGTGGAGGAGAGATGGCATTATAGATGATATGAGGGAGTACGGGAGGAAATGACAAAGGACAGAGGTAGAAGGAAGAGACTCATTAAAAACGGCGACCCCGAATAGGGATAAAGCTGGGAAGAAAAAGAATAGGGAATTTCCAAGTCAAATGACAGAAAGGAATTTCAAAGTCAAATAATAGGAGGGAATTTCAAAGTCAAATGACAAAGGGAATTTCAAAGTCAAACAATAGAAGGGAAGGTCAAAATCAAATAAAAGAAGGAACTTCAAAGTTAAATAACAGAGGGAATTTCAAAGTCAAATATTTAACAGAGAGAATTTCAAAGTCAATTATTTAATAGAGAGAATTTTAAAGTCAAATATTTAACAGAGAGAATTTTAAAGTCAAATATTTAACAGAGAGAATTTTAAAGTCAAATATTTAAGAGAGGGAATTTCAACGTCAAACAATGAAAGGCATTTAAAAACTTAGCAGGAGAGAAAACTCCAAAGCTTATCAGTGGATGGAATTTCAAAGCTTGGTTACTGAGGGAATTCCAAAGCTTAACAACAGAATGAATTTCGAAGCTCAGCAGTAGAAGGAAATTCACAATCTAATAGCAGATAAAATGTCAAAGCTTAATAGCAGAAGGAATTTCAAAGCTCAGGAGTTGCAGGAGATTCAAAGATTAGCAGCATAGAGAATTTCAAAGATTAGCTGCAAAGGGAAATGCAAAGCTCAGCAGTTGCATGAGATCTGAAACATTTCAGAAAACAATCAGAGCTTTTACTCATGCTAGATGAGATCTCGGACATTTCAGAAAGCAGATTGTTTTCTGAAATGTCCCAAATCTTGTTAAGCAGAGGGAAAAAGGCTGAGACTGCTTTCTGAAATGTCCCAGATCTCATCTAGCAGGAGAAAAGAAGAAACTCAGAAAACTCCAATAGCTTTCTGAAACATCCCAGATCTCATTTAGCAGAAAAAAACTGAGACTGCTTTCTGAAATGTCCCAGATCTCATTTAGCAGAAAAAAAACTGAGACTGCTTTCTGAAATGTCCCAGATC
Source organism: Macrobrachium nipponense (assembly GCF_015104395.2). Classification (NCBI taxonomy): domain Eukaryota; kingdom Metazoa; phylum Arthropoda; class Malacostraca; order Decapoda; family Palaemonidae; genus Macrobrachium; species Macrobrachium nipponense. The sequence continues at coordinate 71,565,131 of NC_061090.1, read as the reverse complement.
TCATTTAGCAGAAAAAAAACTGAGACTGCTTTCTGAAATGTCCCAGATCTCATTTAGCAGAAGGAAAAAGCCTCAGATTGTTTTCTGAAATGTACCAGATCTCATTTAACAGAAGAAAAAACAGAAACTGCTTTCTGAAATGTCCTAGCTCTCCTCTAGCAGAAGGAAAAAAACTCAAGTAGAAACAACAAACGCAATCAAAACTTATCTCAACTAATGATAAAAGAGCTGAAAATAATTTCTTTCTCAACACCACTCCTCTCTCGGTTGCATCCTGTTTATTGTTAAGTCCAAGAGTCTCATGTTATTTCTGAAACAAAAGGATGACTTTGTTAATCTCCAAAAGTAAAGCTAATTGCAGAATGACTTAGTCAGAATCGCAATCTGAGGTTTTTCTTCCTGCTAGGTTTTATATATATAATATATATATATATATATATATATATATATATATATATATATATATATATATATCTAACTCGCTCTACCTCGGAAATAATATATTTTCATATACGTTAACCGAAGGGGAATTTTTTAGTCGACAATCAGTTTGTCGTCTCGTCGATGGATCGATCCCACGAGACGACGAACTTATCATCAACTAAAAATTTCCCCTTCGATAGACACATATGAAAATATATTATTTCCGAGTTAGAGCGAATTGGATATTAACGGACATTTGTAGCGTAATGCTAGTTTATGAATCACGGTGATCTGATGAAATTCATTCATTTACATACATTACATACAAATTTATATATAAATATAAATATATATATATATATATATATATATATATATATATATATATACATATGAATATATATGTATACATATGTATATGTGTGTATACACATACTACAAATATGTATATATGTGTATATATATACATACACACACACACACACACACACACACACATATATATATATATATATATATATATATATATATATATATATATATATATATATATATATATATATACGTATATATAATGTTTTGTGTGCCTGTGTGCAGTGAGAAAGAGGGAGAGAGAGAACGACTAAAAGCTCCATGCCTCCATCTCCAAAAGTGTTGTAACAGAAAGAAACGTCGACATGAAGCATCTATGAAAAACGCCTATTTCACAAACTACCAACTAACCACCTTTCCCAACATCTTGTTTCTTCCAACAACTTCCGTCTTGTCGTTTAGTGAACAGAAGTCGAATAATAATCGACCGTCACTTCGACTCTATTGGGCACGGAGTCTTACGACATCGAAGATTACAATATGCGATTCCAATAAACGAATGACCTCTTCTGGGAATGTGTCGTAGACGCGTTATTATATAAAAGGTGTGTAGTTGCAGATGGAACACAGAGCTGACTTGGCATCAGAACGTAACGAACGATGAAGCTTTTCAAAGTGGTAAGGTCCGATAGTGCTGTAGTTCAGTAGATAGTCTCAGTGTGTGTGTATGTGATATATATATATATATATATATATATATATATATATATATATATATATATTATATATATATATGTATATATATATATATATATATTCGTGCTTAACATTTGAGGCTAATCGTCTCTGTCTCTGTCTCTCTCTCTCCTGTAGGTGCGTGTGTGTGTGTATGTGTGTCTGTGCGCACGGGGAAAGAGAGAGAGAGAGAGAGAGAGAGAGAGAGAGAGAGAGACGCTTGTCATTAAATGTTTACCAACCGATGGTCATACTTAAACCCTTACTATGTAATAGACCGTCCATTTTCCAGATCATATTGGCGATCACCATGGCCAGTTATTTCATGTCCACGATGGCCAGTCCTTTCCCTGCTCCAGGATTCGGGTACGGGCATCACAAAGGGCACGATCACAAAGGGCATCACTACCACGACCACAAGGGCTACCTTCATCACAAGCACGAGCACCACCATCACCACTATCATCACCATAAATACGATAAGGACGACTATCACTGTAATTATAAGTTTTATCTTTTCTTATTATTATTATTATTATTATTTTTTTTTTTTTTTTTATTTTTTTTTTTTGCTCTATCACAGTCCTCCAATTCGACTGGGTGGTATTTATAGTGTGGGGTTCCGGGTTGCATCCTGCCTCCTTAGGAGTCCATCACTCTTCTTACTATGTGTGCCGTTTCTAGGATCACACTCTTCTGCATGAGGCCCGGAGCTACTTCAGCCTCTAGTTTTTCTAGATTCCTTTTCAGGGATCTTGGGATCGTGCCTAGTGCTCCTATGATTATGGGTACGATTTCCACTGGCATATCCCATATCCTTCTTATTTCTGTTTTCAGATCTTGATACTTATCCAATTTTTCCCTCTCTTTCTCTTCAACTCTGGTGTCCCATGGTATTGCGACATCAATGAGTGATACTTTCTTCTTGACCTTGTCAATCAACGTCACGTCTGGTCTGTTTGCACGTATCACCCTATCCGTTCTGATACCATGGTCCCAGAGGATCTTTGCGTGATCGTTTTCTATCACTCCTTCAGGTTGGTGCTCGTACCACTTATTACTGCAAGGTAGCTGATGTTTCTTGCACAGGCTCCAGTGGAGGGCTTTTGCTACTGAATCATGCCTCTTTTTGTACTGGTTCTGTGCAAGTGCCGGGCATTCACTTGCTATGTGGTTTATGGTTTCACTTTTCGTATTGCACTTCCTACATATGGGAGAGATGTTATTTCCGTCTATCGTACTTTGAACATATCTGGTTCTTAGGGCCTGATCTTGTGCCGCTGTTATCATTCCTTCAGTTTCCTTCTTTAGCTCTCCCCTCTGTAGCCATTGCCAATTGTCATCGCTGGCTAGTTCTTTAGTCTGTCTCATGTATTGTCCGTGCATTGGTTTGTTGTGCCAGTCCTCTGTTCTTTCTGTCTTTCTCCTGTCTCTGTATATTTCTGGGTCTTCGTCTGCTTTTATTAGTCCTTCTTCCCATGCACTCTTTAGCCACTCGTCTTCACTGGTTTTCAGATATTGCCCCAGTGCTCTGTTTTCGATGTTGACGCAGTCCTCTATACTGAGTAGTCTCTCCCTCCTTCCTTTCGTGTTATGTATAGTCTGTCCGTATTTGCTCTTGGGTGTAGTGCTTTGTGTATTGTCATATGTTTCCTGGTTTTCTGATCTATGCTGCGGAGTTCTGCCTTCGTCCATTCCACTATTCCTGCGCTGTATCTGATTACTGGCACTGCCCATGTGTTTATGGCTTTTATCATATTTCCGGCGTTGAGTTTTGACTTGAGTATCGCCTTGAGTCTCTGCATATATTCTTTCCTGATCGTGTCCTTCATCTCTTGGTGTTTTATATCTCCTCCTTCCATTATTCCCAGGTATTTGTATCCTGTCTCATCTATGTGTTTGATGTTGCTCCCATCTGGTAGCTTTATCCCTTCAGTTCTCGTTACTTTGCCTTTTTGTTTTTTGTATGTTGACTAAGGCGCATTTTTCTATTCCAAACTCCATCCTGATGTCCCCAGATACAATCCTTACAGTCTGGATTAGGGTATCTATTTCCTTGATGCTCTTACCATACAGCTTGATGTCGTCCATGAACATCAGATGGTTGATTCTGTTGCCTCTTTTCTTGAGTTGGTACCCGGCATCCATCTTCTGTAGTACTTTTGTCAAGGGAATCATGGCTACTACGAAGAGTAGTGGGGACAGTGAGTCGCCCTGGAAGATCCCTCTCCTGATATTAACCTCTGCTAGTCTTATTCCAGAGCTTGTAAGTATTGTATTCCAGTTGCGCATTGTATTTTTGAGGAAGCTGATGATATTTTCCTCTGCCCCATATATTTTCAGGCATTCTATTAGCCATGTGTGTGGTATCATGTCGAAGGCTTTCTTATAGTCTATCCATGCCATGCTTAGGTTGGTTTTCCTTCTCCTACTGTTCTTCATTACCATTTTGTCTATGAGGAGCTGGTCTTTTGTGCCCTACACTTCCTTCTGCAGCCTTTCTGTTGGTGGGGGATGGTGTTTTGTCTCCTCTAGGTAGTTGTTATGCCTTTCACTGATGATACCTGTTAGTAACTTCCACATTATTGGTAGGCAGGTGATAGGCCTTAGTTACTGGCTATATTTCCCTTACTCTTGTCTTTTTGTACTAAGGATGTTCTTCCTGTGGTCATCCATTTGGGTGCTTGGTGATTTGAGATACAATGCTGGAGTTGTTCTGCTATTCGTGGGTGTAGGGCCTTGAAGTTTTTGAGCCAGTATCCATGGACTTCATCGGGACCTGGGGCTTTCCAGTTTGGCATTTTCTTTAGTTGGTGTCTGACTGTGTCTGTCGTGATGTCTGTGAATCTTTGTTTTTTATTCTCCCTGTTTCTTCTTCTTGACTTCCTGGAGCCATGTTGCATGTTTGTTGTGTGATACCGGATTGCTCCATATGTTTTCCCAGAGTCTCTTACTTGGTTCGGCTTCAGGAATTTCTGGGTGGTTGTCTTCCCTCTTAGTTGGCTGTATAGTCTTTTCTGGTTGGTTCCGAATATTTGTTCTGTTGGTATCCCTTATTCCTGTTCATGTACCGTTGGATCTTATGTGATTTGGCCTTAAGCCTCTGTTTTACATCTTCTATTGTGTTTGTTTAGTCCCCTCTCTTGTACTTTGTATTTCTCGTTGAGTTCCTCCCTTGTTTTCTTGCTTCTTAGCCTTTTTTCTGCCATCTCTTTCAGTTTACTCAAGTCAGATCTCATCACCATGATTTGCTTTTCCAGGCGCCTTTTCCAAGGAGGTTGCTGTTTTGTTTTATTATTAGTTATTATTATTATTATTATTATTATTATTATTATTATTATTATTCTTATTATTATTATTATTATTATTATTATTATTATTATTAAGGAAAAACTTTATCACGAGAGTATATATAGTGTTCTAAGGTGTCCACAATAATAAAAAAAAAGTTAATAGTTCGTGTATAATTTAAAAACACTTTACAAAGCTTTCAGTCCAAATGCATTTGAACTGAAGATGAACACAGGGAAGGGTTCGAAAGCTTTGTAAAGTGTTTTTGAATATACTCGAACCATTGACATTTCAATTTATTAATGTGGACCCCTTAGAAGATTATTATTATTATTATTATTATTATTATTATTATTATTATTATTATTATTATTATTATTATTATTATTATTATTCAGAAGATGAAACGCATTCAATTGGAACAAGCCCACAGGGGACTTTGACTTGAAATTCAAGCTTCCAAAGAATATGGTATTCATTGGGAAGAAGTCAGACCAATTAATGGGAAATACAGAAAGAAGAAACTGCACTTATTAACAAAGAAAAAAATAATAAATTAACAAACTGATAAAAACGTATTATAATGCAAAGAAGGAGAATAGTATTAGGGTAATAATGGATTCCTTGAACTTCTGAAGTTTCAATTGCATGACTTCCACTGGAAGGCTGGAAGTTCCACAGTCCAACGGTGTGAGGAATAAAGGACCTCTGGAACCGAGAAGTTCGACAGCGATGCATCATTCACTGTATATTGGTGCTGCTGTATTGGAAAATACACGGAAGACTTAATATTATTAATTTTTGAATTCTAATGTTTTTGATCTGTCTTCCAATCCCCGAATATATTTGAAATAAAACTTAAGAGGTTCAAATTAAGAAATGCTTATGCCAAAAAACGTTGTTAGAATTATTTACTGGTTATGAATCTTGATCATTTGATAAATTTTCAGTTAGTTGAAATGCGTTCAGTTTGGTGAATAAAACTAACAACTTTATTTTTTTCTCTATTTCAGAAAGTATGAAGATCCTGCTGCCATATTGATCTGAACTGCGATATACTGACATCTAGTATCCTATTGTTTTTGTTGTTGTTTAGAAAAGAGTGAAACAGTTTAATGGAATTTGTTAAATATCAATAAAGTTCTTTTAGATTCAACGTATTGTATTCTTTGATATTATACCTAAAGTCTTTTTGCTATCCTTTAATTTTTTACCCCTAAAACTCTCAAGACATTGATGTTTTCTATGGAAACCTTTGAAAGCCGAAGTGGGTAATAAAACAAGAAAGGACGTCCTCCACATCAATACTGAACTACAAAAAAAAAGTAAAAAAAAAAAAACACCAAGATGAAGCCTTCATCTAATCTCATGCTGGCATATATTACTCGAATTCAGATATATCTTACTCGAACTGGAGTAAATCCAGCCACTCTCTGAGCAAAATCTAAGTAGAATTTGGCTCTGAGGGGGCCATGTTAAGCATTTTAGGTTTCGGTATAAACATATATTCTAAAAAAAACATTTACTCGAACTGCGTAAATGTAATAGCCACTCGGTGATCTCTGACCTCTTCTATTTTCTAATGGAATTAATTTTCATTTTAAAACACTGAAAAAAAGGGAATGAGCTGAAGACACCTTTACCCTAGTCTAGATAAGAACTGTAACTTTGCCTTTATAACCAGCGAATATCTCTGATGTCATGAACTATTCCCGACTTTGAAAAATATCTACATTGGACCCTAAATAAATTCTCTGCCTTCCCGGAAGTACAGTGGTTTAGCAATGACTTCACCGTTTTAATGAGTGAATTTTTTTTTCCCTGTTCTTGATTTCAGTGGAAACGCATGCAGAAATAATCCGTAGGGGGCTAGTACCGTCAGTGCACCTCTTGCGATATACTGTAGGCATTACTTGAGCTTCTTGACAGCGTGCCTTCTGCGCCTAGCTGCAACCATTTTCGTTTCTTTTATTGTTCCTCCTTTCATATTCTTCCATCTGGCTTTCCACCCTCTCCTAACAATTGATTCACATTGTAACTGCGAGGTTTTCATCTGGTTACACCTTTCAAACCTTTTACTGTCAATTTCCGTTTCATCGCTGAATGACCTCATAGGTCCCAGTGCTTGGCGTTTGGCATAAAATCCTATATTCTATTCTATTCGCATTCAGAAACATTGGGAACCATGATGATAAAAAAAACATTGTGGGCTAAAACAACACTCACTGGTATAATTTTAATTAAGCATTGCTCATTTAGGTATCACATCAATTAACATTTTATCTGTGCAATACACTCTTTTAAACTGAAAAATGAAAGAGAATGCACATCTCTGACATTTATATTTATCGAGGCATCTTCTATAATTCCTGTATTATGAATTATGAAGAGACAAATGGAAGAAAAGAACATTCTTTATCTTTAATATCATTAAAATCACCTTTTGAAAGGAATTATTACAAGCGAGGCGAAGTGTTACTGGAAACGGGCTCATTTCTGGCAGCCCGGCACGGCCCGGCATGGTCCGCCACAGCCCGGTATGGCCAGGCATGGCCCGGCATGGCCCGGCACGGCCCGGCATGGCCCGGCATGGCCCGCCACAGCCCGGTATGGCCAGGCACGGCCCGGCATGGCCAGGCACAGCCCGTCCCTAACGCTATTCAAATTCTAATATCTCCAAAACTATTGAAGATCAAAGAAAAATTCTTTCTCTAGATAAAACCTTATATCTTTAAATTTCATCTTATATAAGATTTCGTTTTTAGAATATCATAAATTCACATTCAAATGATGTTAACCCTTTGATGGTTTAACTTGAAGCTTTGCGAGTTATCACCTTTAGTGCGCCCTATACTGGTCGATTATAGCGACGAAATAAGAACCGACCAGAAATGATTAGGAGGAATTTTCTATGTTATAGTAATTATATATTTCTACGAAAGTTAATTTATACGAATATCGATTATCCTAAAGTGATTAAAAAATTCCACGAAAGTGGACTCAACGTGAATGACCAAATTCAGTGAAATAATTATAGAGATTAAAAAAAATTCCTATGATTTTCAACTCCACTCAACTGAAGGAATTTATAGTTATGAAGAACAAAAAGTGAAGTAATTTCTGAGGCAACATTCATAGCAGTTATTGTGAAATGAACAAAATTATTCCATTTTATCACCATTGTCATTGTTTTGACGTCCTGTTGTTCCTTAAATACTGGATGGTAATAAATGAAAGGAAAGGCAATGATCACTGCCAGATTCAAACTAAGCAATTAATTATGAATGATTCTTCACAATATTATCAGTTTCACATTCTTACACAGATAGCTCATCAGTAGTGCGTTGAAACCCGATGTGTAAAATGCACTATTCACCATCGTCTCTCTGTTATTATTATTATTATTATTATTATTATTATTATTATTATTATTATTATTATTATTATTATTATTATTACAAGAATGTCACGGGAAATCCCGATAAGACGTAAACTTGCAAAGTGTGGAATAGAATTTAAAATTTTGGCACAAGGCCAAGCACTGGGACTTATGAGGTCATTCAGCCCTGAAACGGAAATTGATGGTGGAAAGGTATGGAAGGTGTAACAGGAGAGAAGCCTCGCAGTTGCACCATGAAGCTATTGTTCGGAGAGGGTGGAAAGTAATATGGAAGAAAGAAAAAATGAATAAAGGTGCAGTAAAAGGAACGAATGGGGTTGCAGGTAGTGGCCGAAGGGACGCTGCGAATAACCTTAAGTAATGCCTACAGTGCGTCGTAAGAGTTGCACTGAAGCACTACCCCCTTACAGGGTTGCAGACGATGTTGGTGAAAAAGGAGAACTAAAATAACGAAAATGGTAACGAATAAATGAATAAATAACAGATGATTAAAGATATAGCAAAAAGAAAAAAAGTTTCTTTAAGCAAAACCCAAGAATGAAAATAAAAATAGAGTAATTAGTATTGATGAGGACACTTGATTGTTTGTCATACTTCCGGGTGAATATTCCAATTAGAGAATAAAAAAATGTTTCTTTTCGTCACTTGGTTAAATCTTGTACTACGTTCATTCAATTTCATCATGACCATTTACTCCGTTTATACATACATATATATTAAAATAATATATATATGTATATGTATATATATATATATATATATATATATATATATTATATATATATATACACACACACACATATATATATATATTTAGTTTCTATATTTCCATCACATTATTTGGCTCTGCAATAAAAAAGCACTTCCAGTCTCCTATCATACGAATTTTGAATACTCAACACTGTTGAATATTAATATTATACAGTCATCATTGCTATCACTTTCGTTGTTGTTGCATGCCACTTTCCAAAAAAAAAAAAGGCATTAAACGCTCAAAGAAACATTAAGTAACAAGGCTCTCATTCCAGGAAAAGAGAACAGTACTTCCTCAATTGGTATGAAAGGCAACGCAGAACTTATGACCCGTGTCATTTGCAGTTACGAAATCAGAGAGAGAGAGAGAGAGAGAGAGAGAGAGAGAGAGAGAGAGAGAGAGAGAGAGAGAGAGAGATGTACTAAGTCTCAATGACCTAACATAATCAAGCAGTTAGTGTGTCATCCAAGTATATAAGTAGCCCGCATTGAAGGGAGATGCACAGTGTACAGTTTGCAACAGTACAGAATACAGTTTGCAACAGTGCAGATTATAGTTTTCAACAGTACAGATTTGACAATGAAGTTCGCTTTCTCCACTTTGGTAAGTTTGGTAGGCCCACTCTACAACAATCTGTTCCATGTCTTTACAGGAATTTTTTGTTTTGTTTATTTTGTTGTTTTAGTTACTGCCATCTAAAATCAGTAATCTAGCTGTGGTATCTCTGTTATCATCGTCGTAATCTCAAAAAAGTCAGTATTTTTTTACTGTAATTTTATTGATAATCATTAGTATGCCACCATATGTATTAGTACTGATCTCATTGATGTTATGATTACAGACCTGTTTGAGTTCCTTTTTCCTTTCTTCTTCGGCATTTTTTCTTGTGTATTATTCTTTAAATATTACTCTTGTTTCCTATCACTATAACTTCTGTTTCCTTTTATTATCACACCTTTATTTTTTTAACTTGTTCAATCCCATTTTCTATTCATCTTCAGCCATACCAGGCTTAAGAAATCACCATTTCTCTCAAGACAGATGTTTGCATTTCATTAGAAGTATATACATTTCAATTTAAGAATAATCTCCGTCTTCATTCCAAGTGATCTTATATCACCAGTAGTTATAACTACTACTCTAGATCAGTGGTCCTCAAACCGAGGTCCGCTCATCCCAAGGGGGTCCAGCAGAAGGTCCCAGGGGGTCTGCGATACAATGAAAAAATTAATATTTTCTCAATAATATATATATATATATGCATATATATATATATAATACAAAATATATATACAATTTTAGATAATCCATATACTTAAATGTACTACGTTGTACTGGGTATTCCGGTATGCTAGTGACTACTTTTGATTGGCTGGGGTTCTCGGCTGGAACTCATCATATTTGGGGATCCTTGGTATGGTCGAGTTTGGGTACCATTGCTCTACAAGACTACTGTGTTTTTTTTCCCAATCAAAATGACTATAATTTGCCCTCTTTAGTATTATGTTTCTCTTCCATTATATATATATATATATATATATATATATATATATATATATATATATATATTATATATACTATATATATATATATATCTATATATATATATATTATGTATATATATATATATATATATATATATATATATATATATATATATATATATATATATGCCTCTTTGTTGTCATCCTTTCGTATCACTCGCTGTCCTTCAAAACTAACTGACTGTCTGTCTGTCTGTCTCTGTCTGTCTTCTGTCTGTCTGTCTGTCTGTCTGTTTATTAATTTACTTATTTACTTATGTATTTATCTATCTATCTATTTCAGATCGCTCTGGCCGTTGCACTGGCCACCATCTTCATGTCACCATCGGCGAGCGCTCATCCGGAACCAATATTCGGATACGGTCACCACAAAGGCCACGACCACAAGGGACATCATTACCACGACCACAAGGGCTACCTTCATCACAAGCACGACCATCACCACCATCACTATCATCACCATAAATACGAAAAGCATGGCTACCATTGATTGTGAGTTATGGGAGACTAAACATTTAGATTTTCTAATCATTGAGAAAATAGGGTCACTTTGACTTGTCTCTGTTGTTGTAGTTAAGGATCCTATTGAATACAACTAAAATTAAAGATTCTATTGAATACAATAAAAAATTAATGTTCACTTTGAATACAATAAAAATTAAAGATCCCATTAAATACAATTAAAATTTAAAGCTCCTGTTTAATGCAATTAAAATTAAATGGTCCTACTAAATGCAATTAGAATTAAAGATACTATCGAATAAAATCAAAATTGTAGATCCCATTGAATACAATTAAAAATCAAAGATCCTGTTAAATACAATTAAAAATTAAAGCTCTTATTAAATACGATTAGAAATAAAAGATCCTACTGAATATTATTAGAAATTAAAGGAAAATTAAAGATCTTATTAAAGGCAATTAAAAATTCAAAATCCTATTGAATGTAATTAAAACTTAAAGATTAAGCAAATATCTCTATACCCAGTCTTCAGTAGCTTACAGAAAATGCTGAAATAAACATTAATAATAAAAAAAAAGAGATCAAGTAAAATTAATTTTTACTTCTTCTTCTTCTCCTCAGGAAACAAAACGCCCTTTTTACTTCGTAATTCCAAAGACTGAATTTCCACACAAAGCGGAAGATATCTTCGTTTCCTGTTTCTCTTTTAGATCTGTTAACTTACAAAGTGAAAATAGAAACCAGTTTGTATGTACAGTATTAAATGCATGTTTTTTTCCTAATAAAATAGATATAAATACTCAACGTTGTTCTCTTTTTATATACTTCCTGATGTATACGGCTTTCAGCTAATTTACAAATGCTGGGTATTTGTGTTTATTTAATCTGACGTTTACAAAAAAAAACAAACAAAACACACACATGCACACACATACTGAAGAGCATAGGTCATCGGCTGTTAAAAAACTTATGCACTGAAATTCATTATAAGTCTGTATAAATACGTTGTAAGGAGTTAAATGTATATGCGATTGTATACAAACCTGACGAAATACAACTATTCAATATCATAAAAAGTCAGGACCATACCCAGAGTTTTTTTTATGGGGGTGGGGGGGTTTCCTTTTTCCGAAAACTGGACATTTTCTTCTATAAATGTCATTGCATATATAGGTATATACAAGATGAAATACTTAAAAATGTTATTTTAGTTATATTAAGAAGACAAATTGGGTATGCGGTCTAGTATGCCTTTCTACCCGATTAGATGTTATTCAAAGTACTGACTTAATTTGGTTAACAGAATTTTACTTCAAATCACTTACAAATATGGTGTCCTATATCATATTCCTATCATCACTCTTGCATTTCCGACTACTAAAGAATGATGTTAATGTCTCTTCTTCTTCTTCTTCTTCTTTTTCTTCTTCTTCTTCTTCTTCTTCTTCTTCTTCTTCTTCTTCTTCTTCCCAGCTTTAACCCATTTTTATATGGGGTCGCCGTTGTGAATGAGTCGTCTCCATCGACTTCTGTCCTGTGCATCGTTCTCTTTAATACCTTTCCTTAACATATCTTCCCTTACACAATCACGCCATCTCTTTCTTGGTCTTCCCTTCTTCCCCTATCCCCGCACTTCCATTTCCATCGTATGTCTTCCAACATGACGTTCCTCTCTTCGTGACAGGTGTCCATACCATCGAAGAATGATGTTAATGTTTAATAATAATAATAATGAAAAAAAAAAAGACTTCAAGTACCATCCAGATATTTTGGGGGTGGTCATTCGACCACAACCCCCCGACCCCACCATCGACAGCCCCCCCTCGGTACAGGCCTGAAAGGAATTGTCATATTTTTATCACTTATGAGATTTGAACCGGATTAGAAAATCGAGTCAGAAACGTCTTCGTTGTTACCCATGAAATAGCCGCAATTTACGTTGGGAATTTACTTTTTTTTTTTTCGGTATCTGCAATAGCATCACTATCAGCAATACCTGTGTTTCAGTGATCTTTTCTTCACAATCTCGGGCGGAGAAAGTATGACGTTAATTTGGTCATTAGCAGTTTTCGTTGATGAGTGCTACCGGACTCTTTCCATTGAACAATGAGCTTTTCGCATTGAATCGGTTACGTCAAGGAATGTTAATTATTCAGATGAAAACAAGAAACGAGTTCATGGTGACATTAGCAGCTTTTATTTCCGGATTAATTAACTCGTGTTCATACTGACTAAGTGGTAAGTTAACTTCATGAAAATATATTAAATGCTAATAAAATTGTGTATGTGAGTACGTACGTACATACATATGCATAAGTACATAAATGTAACTGACGTGTGAAATTATACATATTATTTCACTAGACAGCACACACACACACACACACACACACACACACACGCATATATATATATATATATATATATATATATATATATATATATATATATATACGTATATATATGTAAAGTGTTGTATCGTCACACTAGGACCTCGTGGTTTCGAGGAGCAGTAGGAAAAAGTAAACAAAACTGATCAGCTGATATCATCATGGTGCCCAGAAATTGTCGGATGGTTGCAAGATGTGCTGCAATGATGTGTTTTCTCGGAATCTTACATGAATGCAAGAGTAACAAAAAACGTTTGTGGGTTCGAGAGTGGCTCGGGAGAAGAGAAGCCAAAGGTCTGAGAGTACGTCCTATCAGCAGCAGCCATCTTGTTTGTTTACACTACGCGGTTGCTCGCAGTTCGTGCTCGCTGCTTTCCATCCAGTCGGGAAGCCAAAATCTCGAGCTAAAAGCTCCAGGATTTCCATTTTCGGCAGCAACGGCTCGCTGCCGGAGAAATAAAAGCCCAGGGTGAGGCCACCTATAATGACCAAGTTGCTTGGTTAAATTTCCCGTGTTTCCTCAGTCAGGTCACGTGATTCCCTGATCAGCAAGCTGTGATTGTAAATGTAAAACACTGCGTATATATATATATATATATATATAATATATATATATATAATATTATATATATATATTTATATTAAATATATATAATATATATATAGATATATATATATATATATATATATAGATATATACATATATATATTTAATTAACTATATATATATATACATCATATATATATATATATATATATCTATATAAATATATAACATATATATAAATTATAATATATATAAATATATATCATATATATATATAATATATATATATATATATATATATATATAGACATATATATATATATATATATATATATATATATATATATATTATATATATAACCTATATATATATACTATCTATATCTTATAGATAATATCTATATATAGTTTATATAGTTGATCTATAATTATATATTATATTTATACATACAGGTAAGTTTTATATAGATTAAGGAGGAGTATTATAGTAATATTATAGTTAAGTAGTATATATTACTTAATAGATATATACTTGAGTTAATATTATTATATAATATTGAGGGATATTAATATATATAGATATAATTAATTAATTTATATAGATAGTTATTATATATATATGATATATTAATATATTAGATATATAGGTATTATATATTATATATATAATTAAACTATATAATTTATATATATATATATATATATATATATATATAGATTAATATATTACTAATGTATTAATATATATAATATATATATATATAATAATATATATAATATATATATAATGTATAATATATACAGTATTTTCGGACATTTCAGGTAAGGGTCAAGAGTACAAGGCACAGCCCTAAATTTGGTAGGCATAACCTGGGCTAAAAAAAAAAAAAAAAAAAAAAAAACAGCCGAACTCTAACTGACGATCTCACTCTTTCGCTTCTCGGTTCAATATACAGGTAGTACGTACCGCTATGTAACTTTTATTATGCTGGCTATAACATTTTCATATACGATTAAGTAAGTTATCATGGTAGGCTAAGTTACAGTATTTGCCTTAACACTACCAAATATCGGCACATGCGACAATCACCAGTATTAACCATCGTAATAAGACGAACATCTAACAACCAACAACACTAGAATGATAAATCATCGCTATTAGTATTAGCAATATCCATGGATAATACTACCAACTACCACCCCTTAAGCAAAGCCATCGTCACTGCTTTAAACAGAACAAGCAGTTATAGCGATGACTTGTAAACAAGCAAGGAAGAGAACGTGGTGACGTCATTGCTATTTTTTTTTCTCAAACTTGTGAAAATTACACCCCATCTTTCATTATAGTCCACTGCCAGTCAACACAGAGAGCACAGAACATTCAATATCATTCCATATGATGAACATGAACTGGTATTTTATTTTACTGCTGTTTCTATTCTATGACTGTAACCCAGTGCTTTATTAAATTAAAACTGATACTACACGAGTAAATATGGGCAGAAATCTTTATACTATCTGTAACATGTTAAAGGTGACTACGACGAAAATTTTTTTTATTCATCTCCGAGGGCTTAAAGCTTAAAAGCCATTACTGAAATCTTTGTAAGTAATCAATGTTGTCCGAGTCTGTGGTATCTAATTCCTATGTTCTTGACACGTAGGTACCTTAAAAATAGTTTAGTCACCCCAAATAAAACGGAGCGCGTTTTCTCTGGTGCATCCATTTTCTATGGATTAGTGCAATCACGGTCTAATCTACGCAATAATAGAAAAAAAGACAGAGAACAGAAATCACAGAGTAAAGATAGGTTAATATTTCCTGATTTCACTAAGATAATAGATAATAACCTGCATCTATTCGATAGTATATTACAAGAATGCCGTGAAAAGAAAGATTGAAATAAAAGCACACCAAAAACGTAGGTCTGTCATCACATTTTCACTGCCACTGAAGGATATTTTAATCTTTTCTGTCATGCTTCTGAGTCACTGTTAAGACAACGTGCTTAACTGTTCCTATCCTTCAAAATATTTGAGTCCACATATGTAATTCAAGTCATTAAATGTTCAATTACGCATCCGCCAATGAGATATGATGCTGACAATGGTATATTAAAGGTAGAGTCTACGAATAGGCCAATATGATCTAGAATTTTTATGTATTTCAAGTGTTCATACGCTCAGGTGTCTATGAATTTTGTAAATATGTATATCCTCAAATATATATTGGTTAAGTGTAAATGACAAATACATACAAAAATAAGCCTTTATCATTACAGTATTGATTTGATTAAATTCAGTAACTCATTTATGAATGTTCCTCTTCACCTATCTCATACAATTTTCAGGTTAAAAGTATATCTCTTAGTTTAACCTAGGGTTGGTCCGAAGGACTAGATTTTATATTTACGTGGCTAGGAACTAACTGGTTACCTAGCAACGGTTCCTACAGTTAATTGTGTGGAATTCGAACCACATTTTATCGATAAATGAATTTCTAATCGCCAGAGATAAATTCCTCTGGTTCTGCACTGGCGGCAGCGGGGGAGCGAACTCGGAGTACCAGATTGATAGGCGAGTACGCAACCCACCTGTCCAATGTGAAACAGCAATATTGAGGTGCTAAAGACTCCAATCCACCCTCCTTTTCTTCTGTTTAAAATATTATGAATGTGCACCTGCAAATTTGAACACGTGTAATATATACATTCTAACTAAGACCTTATGACACCAATATCTGCATCAAAATCACCACTAGGTAGTTAAAGCCTTCTTCTGATTTTGTGTTATAATTATAGGTGATTTTTATCATCTTAATCCCTCACTAATCAGCGGATATTTATGACTGTTGTCTGAATGCAATGCCCAAATGGGTATTTATTAAGTCTTCTCATCTAAAGTTATTAAGAAATGAACTGAAATATCCTGAGATGTTGCAAAATATGTAACGTTTCTGTAATTATAAGTTATCATTTGGAATTGCCCAGTAGATAGTAGAATATGGAATTGAGGTCAAAGGCCAATCTCTGGGACCTATGAGGTCATTCAGCGCTGAGAAGGAAATTAACAGTAAAAAGATTTGCAAGGGAAAACAGGAGGAAAACCTCAAAGCAGTTGCACTATGAATCAATTGTTAGGAGAGGGTTGAAAGTAAGATGGAAGAAAGAGAATATAAAAGGAGGTACAGTAAAAGGAATGAAAGGGACTGCAGCTAGGGGCCGAAGGGACGCTGCAAAGAACGTTAATTAATGCTTACTGCGCACCGCAGGAGGTACACTGACGGCACTATCCACCTATGGGAGTCAGCAGTTCGTAGAGTAAAAAAAAAGATTTTATTCAAGTGAAACTAATATAGCAACAATCTGTAGATGCTGTGAAATAACCCCTGAATATGTAGAATTTTCACATTTAGTAAATCAGCTAAAAAGATTTTTAACCTTACAAGAGAAACCAAAGGGAACCCATGGTACTTTTGAAGTACAATAATATAGTAGTAGTGAGAATGAACCAGGTTATCTTCAAGTCTATCATAATATCAAATACAGACTACATCAAACTAGACTCGCATTATAAATCCTTTACAATTAATGAACACAAACAAAAGTAATCTTAATATATTCCAAGTGGCCATCAGAGGTAATGAAAATTTTAAGCCACAACTTTTAGATGGATTGTACTATTGTCATCAAACATGGATATAATAAACGCAACCACCTGACTGAAATCGGTGCGGAGGTCGTTCATACTGTATGAATAGTGTGTGTGTGTGCGTCGATAACGACAATCGTTCAGTGTATGGGGTCCCTTTTCTACCCCGTAATTGAATTATTAAAACGAGAAGTGTCCATGATAGATTTTTTTTTTATAGAGAATAGGATACAACCACTGTGGCAATGCTGTTTCGTCATGATAAACAGGTATTGCTGATGTTAAAATTCACGAGGAAAGAATAATATATGTATAAAAGCATGCTTTCGTCAACATATAGTGCAGAGTATTAAATTTCTTACCTCACTATTATATGGGGAAAAAAATACTAGTGGTGAATAATGAACTATAAGGAACTACACTCGACAGAAATTCTAACTACCTTATATGTGCATATACATACATTTCACAATTCCCACGTAAGTCCGATTTGTATCTGAAGTAAATTTTAGCTACCGTAAATTAGAAAAAAAAACCCCATCACGAATAATTGGCCATCTTACAACACCATCACAGACAAAAACGAAAGCAGAAGTTCGAGTGACGGGGAGAAAGTGGTATGTACTGTGACTTTTCCTTTCAAAAATTCTTTCACTCAATTTCTCCAGTCATGCCATCTTCGAAATTAACATTTCTTTTGTATTAGTTGTCACGGTACTAAGATTAAGATTGGGTTTGCATGCCATTCAAAAGTGACTCCATTTTTGGAATAAACTCATGAATATGTAATCAGTGTCACTGGTGATGTTTACATATATATAAAGAGGGTAGAATCGAGCTCAGAAGCACAGTGCACCAGTTTCCCCTGAGGAAAGTACACCATGAAGATTGCCGCAGTGGTAAGTATAATATTCTTTTCTACCACTTGTTTTGGGGCTCTTGGTACTACGCTTATCAGTGTCATCTGTAAGTGTTAGTTAGACTTGGATTACTGGCAACAGCATAAACATAAAAGTTTGGAATAATGTCTCGTAGGCGGTACATTTTATTTTGATGAAATTATAACATTTCACCCTGTCTTTGTCTCTCTCCCTCTCTTGCAGGACACATGGGCCGCTCAACGAGCAAGAGCCCGTGCTAGCACAAAGCCAGGTTAATTAATGACAAAGTTACTTTATGATTATAGACAGCTCACTCATATTTCACTCTCAGACATCAATGGTGATCAGTTTCTATACTCGTATGAATTGTCTGGGTCACGAATGTACAAATAAATCTTCACGTTTGCAATGAATGCTTACATACCCTAATCTGTAGGTCTGATTTCTTTCTATTTCATATGACTAAGAGACTCTTTAATTCATATATATCCTTACGTATGGATCCGGCTCGGTATGATGTTTCAGTTTGATCCTGTTTTAAAAATAGGACTTCAGAAACTTATTAGCTCATTTGCCTCTAAATACAGGTCGTGTTATAACTTTTATTTAGAAAACCCAGAAACACCCATTCAGCAGAACCTAGAGACTTTTGAAGAAACATTTCAACCTGGTATATTTATGCATAGTCCAGCAGAACCTAGAGACTGTACAAGACACATTGAAACCTGGACATCTTTATAAACTTTTCAGCAGAACCTAGAGAGAGTTTAACAGACATTTGAGTTTGCAAACCCTTGTACACAGTCCTGCAGAAACTCGAGGCTTTGTAAGAAACTTTTTGACCTGGATATCTTTAGAAATAGTTCTGCAGAGCCTAGACTTTCTAAGAGATAATTTAACCCTGGAGGGGTTTGTACACAGTTCTGCTGAACATGGAGGCTTTTTAAATAAAGTTTTTAACTTGAATATCTTTAAAAATAATTCTGCAGAGGTTAGATCCTTTTGAAGTCATTTTAACCTGGAAATCTTTGTATAAATTTCATTAAAACCTGAAGCTTTTTTTTTTAAATATACATTTTACTCTGGATAATTTTATAAACAGATCAGCAGAACCTGCGGATCTTTCATGAGATTTTTAACTGGCATTATGTCTACTTTAAAATACTCTTTAACCAGCGTCCGTCTACTGACAGATCATGATGGCCATCACTCTGGTCTGCTTCTTTGCAAACGCCGAGGCCAATCCTGGTCCCTGGGGTTACGGGGACCACCATGACCACAAAGGGCACCACTACCACGACCACAAGGGCTACCTCCATCACAAGCACGACCACCACCATCACCACTATCATCACCATAAATACGAAAAGCACGGCTACGGTCATCACAGTGAGTATTTCGATGGTTTATAATCTTTCCATTTAGCGTAGCGATTGTTCTAAGGTGGTGATTTAATTTTTTTTTTAATCAGCCATCTAGATTTTTGTTGTTTTCCAAAATGATGATAAATAATTCAATTAAGTTTTTTCCATTAACCATCTAGATTTTTGTTGTTTTCCAAAATTAGGGTAAATAGTGCAATTAAGTCTTTTTTCGATTAGCTATCTAGATTTTTATTTTTTCCTAATAAAGGATAATTAATTCAATTAAGTTTATTTCGATTAACCATCTAGATTTTGTTGTTTTCAAATAAGGAGATAATTAATTCAATTAATGTTTTATTGATCATCCATCTAGATTTCTGTGGTTTTCCAATATGGGGATGATCAGTTCAATAGATTGTTTTTCAATTAACCATCGAGATTTTTATTGATTTTAAATAATGTGACAATTATTTTAATAAATCTTTTTAAAACCAATCTTCTAGATTTTTGTTGTTTTCCAATAAGGCAGAAAAGCTTAATGAAACAAAATTGTGCCAAGTAAACAGTCGACCTAATATAGCTATTTTCCAGAAACCACTTTGATATTATTTGATCGTCTCTCAAAGCAGAAGTTTTAATGAAAATTCGAGAAACTTAATAATGAAATATTCTAGGAAGACGTTCTACTAACCTCCACTTAAGCATCTGGAATAAACTCATTTCGTCACATACGGATATATAAAGCAGCAATGTTGATGAAATAGAGTGATCTAACACAACCGGAAAAAAATATTAGCATTTCTAGTGGAAAACATGAATAAGCTACAGAACTTGGTCAATAATGAACATTGGTTCTGGTATTTTTCACGGAAATTATAAATGAGGCTTAAGACAATTCAATATCCACTATTTCTGAACAAGCCTTCAGATAATGGGTGATGTACCGGCTTAAGATTATCAAGTTTGCTGATCATAATTGCTTCTTATACCGACCTTACCAGTAAATTTACATACATTTCATTCATTAATGTAAATAAGTACTTACATCATTATAGTAACCAACTGAGAATATTTTTATTTACAGGAAAGTGAGGTAACATCCACCAAGTGATCTCCAGCTACTTCTCCATTTTTTTTCTAGTAAAGAATGAGATGTTTAACAATTTATTCCATAATGGAGAACGAGATTGGAGGCACACTGCAACTTTCAAGTTGACATTTATACCTCATTATGTTGTTCGTTTGCAAAGGTTGTTTGCGAAAGTTGTTATATTTTTCCAATAAAATGAAATGATACGTTTTGTCTCTTCTTCGCCCTAATGAAGTGGTTCTCAACCTGGGGGGCGCGCCAGCAGCCATTTCCAGGGGAGGCGTGACCCCTATGGAAAAATGATGTGAATTCGCTCATTATACTCACTATTTTCATAACCAGAGTGAGGAACTTATACTCAGAAGTTTATGAAGAAAATGCAGAAGCATCGCCTTATAACGTTAGTTTCCTATAGTCTACTACTCTAGTTAAGACTCACTGGGCTTACAATGTTTTATAATTATTGACCTCCCTCCCTATCCCTCGAGACCCCTCCTCCTCTTTCTCTTTTTATTTATTTTCATTTAAATCTGGGAGGGAATTTTACTTATAGATGCAAAGGGGGCGTGGTCATCAAAAGGTTAAGAACCACTACCCCGATATAAACAAACAATAGTACCGAAAGTTTTGGGGTAAAGGAAATATCTATTCTATTGCTGTTTCGAATATTAATTGTTTTCTTTCACACTCCCCAAAAAAAAAAAAATGAAATAAAGATTGTTAGATTAGCGTGAGGGATTGATTTACTGCTCCCACAGAAATATATAGTTTTTCCTTATTATAACCTGAGCATTACCACCATTCATTTATAAGAACCAGAAATTATTCAATATAGTGAAATTATATGTAACTGAAGTTTTATGCAATTATACATTACTAATTCAAAGTATTATAGCCGATATGATCATAATACTTAAACGTCAAAAGAGTATCTACACCAATCTTATAAGTATCAAATTGACAGCAGTACCTAATCGCAGATGGTAAGAAACTCGCCAGAAAAGAGAACATTTTTGAAACTTATCAACAAGTACCTAATATTATTATTAACAATAATTGAGCCTCAACAACATTCAAATTTCAACGTTGCAGGAGACTGATCTAATCAATTAGAAGTATAATTGCAACTTGCTAAACAAGAGTCTTTCAGTTTCACCATTATTGCACCAGATCATTGCAATCCAGTTGAATAGTGCAATTCAGAATAATTTTCAATATTACGTGGAATAACGGTGACGCATGTGATACATTTTTGTTTTTGTTTTTTATTGGGTAGTGCTACGTGCAATGTCCGTAAATTCGCATGCATCTGATATCCTAATTGTGTTTTAAAGGGTATTCAGTATGGACCCATGTAAATTAAATGTTACAAATATATGTAACCAAGAAGGATAATGACTGAAGCCTTGTAACCTCGTTTGTGCCCTGGAACACGGTGGTTAACCGACTATAACCAGTAAGAAGGTTTGGTTCGGTGCTTAGCATTTAAATTTTTTTTGTTTATTGCGTCACATATGGTTCAGTCATGTTCCTTATGTGGCCTTTAATGATTCTCATTTTTTTTTCTTTGTATTTTACCCTGGAGAGTTGGCAAATCAATATGACATGCTTGTAAAGATAACTGATCCTTTCCATATTGAATATATATATATATATATATATATATATATATAGTATGTATATATATATCATCAGCCGTTGCTAGTCCACTGCAGGATAAAGGCATCAGACATGTCCTTCCACTCCCGTCTGTTTAAGGTCTTTCTATGCCAGTCTATACCCGCAAATTTTCTTAACTCGTCAATCCATCGTCTTCCTCTTCCTTCCCCTGCTTCGTTTTGGAATCTTCTCTCTCTCTCTCATTCTCTCTCTCTTCTTCTCAATCTCATCTCTCTCTCTCTCGCTCTCTCTTCTCATTCTCTCTCTCTCTTCTCTCTATATATATATATATATATATATACATATATATATATATATATATATATATATATATATTATATGTATATGTATATATATATATATATATATATATATATATATATATAATATATACGTTATGTACTAATTATGAAATCATTAGGTAATAATGGTATTAAGTATTCACTTTTTGATAGAATGATTGAGATTTATTACTAAACTCTGCAGTCATTGTTTCGATACCAGTCTGCTCTTATTGATTTTTTTTAAAAATCAACACACATTTCTTCCTATCCGGAAAACTGACGAAGGAAGCCTTGATTTATTAATGGACGTATTTTCTGGCGATTCGATAAACTATAAGCGAATAACGAATTACGAAAGACGAATTGCAAATTACTACGATCTTGCCCGACGCCATTACTTCAGGAATTGAAAATAAGGTGTCATGTGTCACTGACCTTTCTGATATAAAAACAATTGCAATTTATGGTTGACCTCGTGTATCCACTCTTGCTTGTTTGTAGGTGGTATATAAGCTGGGACTTTGTGCGTTGCAGGAACAGTTTGCAATTCGCTTCGGTACTAATTTCACAATGAATTTTTCTAAATGGGTGAGACCGACAGTTATGGAGATTTGTTGATCAGCATAATTACCATATTTAAGATAAAATGAAGCGATTTATCACATGATCTAGTAGTCACTTTCATTATATATATATATATATATATTATATATATATATTTATGATATACTATATATATATAGATAGATATATATTATATGTATTAATCATGGAATACATGTCTAGTTACTTTTCTTGTTTTATATTATATTATATATATATATATATATATATATATATATATATATACATATATATATACATATATATATATATATATATATATATATAATATATATATATAGTTATATATATAGTATATATATATATATATCTTATATATATATATATATATATATATATATATATAACGTATATATCTGTATGTGCTAATTATGAAGTATTCACTTTTTGATAAAATGATTGAGATTGTTTACTTTATTTCAATTATTATTATTGTATTATTATTATTATTGTACTTAGGAAGCAGACCCTCTCTCAGGCATACTTTATTAAAGTAATGGCTACTTCAGCAGCGTTACACTTGTAGAGAATTCTTCTCTATTTTGCGAATAGCGGCTTTTTCCGTGCTACTTAAACAGGCTAGTAGCGCCTATAGAGTCATGGTAAAAATACAGGGTCAAAATAGGTGTATATATTTGAATTTTACAGATAAAACTATGATACCATAGTCATCAAAGTCATTAACGATTTTCTCTCTCTCTCTCTTTTCTTTCCGCTCTCCTCTCTCCTCTCTCAGTCTCTCTCTCTCTCTCTCTCTCTTTCTTAAAGCGAGCTTTCGTCTGGAGCTGCCAGACATCCTCGGGCTGGGAGCTGAGGGTGGACTGATCTTGGTGCGGTGTCCGTCCTCCTTATATCTGTGGCTGACAGCAGGGGGTCTGCCCCATGCTTGTCTCCTATTGGCTGGTGGCGGTGAGTCTTGTTTTCATTGGCTGCCTGAGCCAGGTCTCAGCCACTTCCTTCGGCAATGTAAAACCACAAGCAAGGAAACCCCCTCCGGCGATCATCAGCCAGTACCCGCCCCTACGGCGCCTTGGCTAAACGCCTCAACCAAATTTTGACCCTTACGTCCCGAGTCGGTTACAGCCTGCAGTCTTCGGCAGAGTTCTTAGAAGCCATCAAGGACGCCCCTGGTACCGGGATTATCGCCTCGCTGGATGTAGAGTCCCTATTTACGAACGTGCCTGTCGCTCTGATATCCATTGACCATAAGCTCAGGATATCAGAGCGACAAGAGGGGATTGGCAACTCTCAAGAAAACCAGAACAGCTATCACATAAATGACAGCTCAACGAGAAGAAGTTCCAGAAGACTGCTGGGCCTTCCGACCCAGGCTAACATCCCAAACATCTCTTGAGAATGGGCCACAGAAGGGCTGAAAGTACTCGAGTGTGGAGTAAAACTAATGTAAATACTTAGAAGTAAACAAGTTACAAAGTGATTTTGTGGGTTTCTTTTTCAATCTTCAGAAGAAAACTGAAAGAAGTTTTTGTTTGGTTCATTATTATTATTATTATTATTATTATTATTATTATTATTATTATTATTATTATTATTATTATTATTATTATTATTATTATTATTATTATTATTATTTAAAATGAGACGAAACTAGATTTTCATAAACATTCCTAAAAGAAATAGTTCATTGATGACTATCAATAACATAAAATAAAAAGCTATTTTTTTATATTATTTATGCGAAATTGACAGCATTCAAAAATATTAGATCTCTTTCTTACTCAGTAACCAAATTTTCTGTTTTCAGGAATAAGGAAATCAACGTGTGAGGATTCTCAACAATCTCATCGAGGTTTTACAGCAACTAAGTTCAAGAATGGTACGAATTGTGAACTATATATCTGTCTGTTCATTAACTGTTATTAATATCAGCCGAATGCCACTTTCGATACGCATATTTTTTTCACGAATAAAACTCTACCAAATCTTAAGTGTTGTTTTGTTTTTATTTTGGCTTATGCTTAAAATTGCCCATCATGGTTTTTCCAATTTGTGTTTATTGGTTTCTGTCGCTATTTTTTTGTTTTTCATTTGTTTTGTCCAGAAAGGATATGAATACAATATTACTTAACTTGTCTATAAGAGTAACTTTGGTATATAAGATTAAGGAAATACTAACAAAAATAAGAAACCTATTTTAAACTTGCAGTTGTTATACCTTTAGAGACACATACATATATCTAATTAGTAGTATTTACAATATTATTTAGGTATATGGTATATATTATGGACTGATACATACAATACATACATTACATACATACATAATATATGTATTTATAGTTATATATATGGATATATAAACATACACAGATATATATATATTATATATATATATAAATATAACATATATATATATATATATATATATATATATATATACTATATATCTATATATATATAGTATATATATATATAATTATATATATATAATATATGCATATATATATTATATATATATATATATATATATATATATATATATATATATATATATAATGGCTCGTGATTAGTCAATCAACTGAAGCCACAGGGAAACCTTGAAAATAAACGACAGTGTGCTAAGTAGTTTCGTGTAATTAACAATTTTCGGACAAAATGATTGTCTATGATGAATAAAATCACTATAAAGATTGACCATCTTCCGTTAAAAGGACATTTTCTGTCTATACGCTACTACAAAACTGTGCAACATGACAATGTTTTTGCCCAAACATCTGCTTGTATATCATTATTGATAGCCAGGGTACGTTAATCATTGAACATAGGAAGGAATCTAGATCCAAAGAGCAAATTTTGAATTAAAACAGCATGAAAAAAACTCCTTTTATCGATACTTCATACCTATGTTTAAATTTTTGGACCAATTATTTTTTTTTTTTTTTGCCAGGCCGAGGTTTAATTTCGGCAATCTCACCATCTCCCTTACCCATAAGAAATATAATTAGGTATAACAGGAATTTTACTTTTATATCGTCAAAAAGCGAGACGCTTTTAGCCATATTGTTAGTTACTTTCAGAAATTTCACATCAAACATGAATAAATGATATTATGAACCCGGTGTTGTCATTTGGAAACCCCTCTCTCTCTCTCTCTCTCTCTCTCTCTCTCTCTCTCTCTCTCTCTCTCTCTCTCTCTCCCTTCCCCTTACTTTTATATCGTCAAACTGCGAAAAGTATTAACCATATTGTTAATTACTTTCAGAAATTTCACATGAAATATAAATAAATGATATTATGAACCCACAGTTGCAATTTGGAAACCTCTCTCTCTCTCTCTCTCTCTCTCTCTCTCTTAATTTTATATCGTCAAACCGCGAAAAGTATTAGCCATATTGTTAATCACTTTCAGAAATTTCAAATAAAATATAAATAAATGATATTATGAACCCACTGTTGCAATTTGGAAACCCCTCTCTCTCTCTCTCTCTCTCTCTCTCTCTCTCTCTCTCTCTCTCTCGAAGCTCCCCACTTTCGTAACGTTCCTCGCAAATAGCGAGGAAAATTAACGGCCAAGTTCATTAACGCCTTCGCCGTCACTCTCTCATCTTGACCGACCGACCGACGAAAAGAAAGTCGTAATGAGGGTCACGTATGAAAAGTCTCGTCATCTTCAAAAGCCATCTTCACGAAAATTGTCATTTTCAATTCTCTCCTCCAATGACCCAAGATGCCTTTGATACCTATTGGGTATTGTCTTTTTTAATTATTTGACCTCTTCGTATTTCTCTTAATCACACACCGTGCGGCTTACTGACGCATATACCGAAATGCCGGCGTTCCATTACCAGCTCCACATATATAAAGTAAGGTTATATCTGCGCAAGCGCAGTGTGGAATTCGCAACGGCGAGGAAGATACGATGCAGTTGAACAGAGTGGTAAGATGACTGAGGTAATTCTATCTAAAAGAAACAAGGGGTTGTCGTAGCTAATTTGGCTGATCAAGAAGTTTCGGTGCTACATATGACAGTACAGAGAAAAAACAGCAGTGTCAGATATTTACTTGGAAAATTTTCTGGGTCAATACTAAATTTGAACATATTCGTTTCTACTATATATAAAGTATATATATATATAGTTATCTCAATACTATATCTATATCTAATATATATATATATATATAGATATATATAGACATTTTCTAAAGATAAGCAAAAATTTTAAGCAAAGTAACAAAATCAAACAGACCATATCTGTGGATTTACTTTCCCATTACATAGAATTTTATTGTACTGTTCTTAAAACATCTTTGTTAGATTAAAAGTCCTCCCCGCGACGTATTGCAGTAGAACCCGATTGCTGGCGTCTGTTGCAAGAAATAGCCCTCATCCGTCAACTTTCGTTCCAGGTTATTGGCTAACTGTACTCTCTCATCCGTCAACCTTCACTTCTAGATCATGATAACCATCATTCTCTCATCCGTCACCTTGCCTTCCAGATTATGCTAATCGTCACTCTCTGATAACAGCCACTTAGTCATCCGTCACCTTGCCTTCCAGATTATATGCTAATCGTTAACGTCACTATCATCCATCATCTTGCCTTCCAGATTATATGCTAATCGTTACGTCACTCTCATCCATCACCTTGCCTTACAGATTATATGCTAACCGTTACGTCACTCTCATCCATCATCTTGCCTTACAGATTATATGCTAACCGTTACGTCACTCATCCATCATCTTGCCTTACAGATTATATGCTACCGTTTACGTCACTCTCATCCATCATCTTGCCTTACAGATTATATGCTAACCGTTACGTCACTCTCATCCATCATCTTGCCTTACAGATTATATGCTAATCGTTACGTCACTCTCATCCATCATCTTGCCTTCCAGATTATATGCTAACCGTTACGTCACTCTCATCCATCATCTTGCCTTCCAGATTATATGCTAACCGTTACGTCACTCTCATCCGTCATATAACGTTACAGATTATACGCCAACCGTTACGTCACTCTCGTCCATCATCTTGCCTTACAGATTATATGCTAACCGTTACGTCACTCTCATCCCATCATCTTGCCTTACAGATTATATGCTAACCGTCACTCTCTCATCCATCACATATCTTTCCAGATAACGGTAACCATCGTCACGCTGACCCTCCTGGTGACGTCACTTCAAGCTAGCCCCTTCTGGGGATGGTTCAGTTGGCACAACAATGAGAAACATCACCACCACAATCACAAGCACGATGGATATCTTCATCACAAGCACGACCACCACCATCACCACTATCATCACCACGATGTCAAATACGGTTATCACCACCACGGGTATCATCACCACAGTTAGTATCAGATCTTTGGTCGTTTTTCGTCTTTCTTATTGTTATTCTACTTCTTCAACTTCTTCTTTTTGATATTTCATAATTTTCACATATTTCTGACTATATATATTCTGTATTTCACTATTTTTTCGAATTCAGCTCGTTAATGCTTTGAAAAGTCTGACAAATATTACAGATGTTTTCATTTTCCGTGTGTGTTGAACCTATAATGATTTGGATGTTATTTGTATTAATATATTTTATTAATTCTAAACAGATTTGCATAATCTGATTTCTGTACTTCTGAATATATTAATTTCTTACACTTATTATAAATTTTTATTATAATAATTCCCTTACTCCTTATGTTTTTTCTTTTTTTTTAATATTTGAGATCTTGTTTCGCTTCAAACGTTCTATAAAAAAAACCAGATTTTTTGATTGAGAATTATTATCCTGGTTAAAGAATTTTACACAGTAATATCAGAGGAGAAAATATGTGCATTTTTTCATTACTTTCCCAACTGCAACAGAGACTTTTTGGTAAAAAAAAAATCCTAGTAATATCAGAAGAAAAATACGTGCATTGTGTTACCGCTTTCTAATTTGCAACAGGGTTAGTATTATATGAGCATTTTACTATCACTTTCTAAATTACAAAAGAGTTAATATCATATAAGTATTTTATTATTACTTTCTAAATTGCAACACAGTTAACACCATATGTACATTTTATTATTACTTACTAAATTACAACTGAGTTAACACGATATGTGCATTTTATTATATCCCAAATAGATTGCAACAGAGTTAATATCATATGTGCATTTCATTATTACTTTCTAAATTGCAACATAGAGTTAATACCATATGTGCATTTTATCATTACTTTCTAAATTGCAACAGAGTTAACACCATATGTTCATATTATTATTACTTTCTAAATTACAACGGAGTTAATACCATATGTGCATTCTAAATAAATTGCAACAGAGTTAATATCACATTTACATCTCTCTACAGGAAAGTGAAGAGAAAGTAGCCAGCGAATATGGATTCCTGCGCTTTCCCTTGAGACAATCAAAACGCACCTCTTCCAGTCAAAGAGATAAAGTACAAATTGTTCCTTTGTTTTATGTTTCAATCTGTTGTTGTTGTAGTTATTGTTGTTGTTGTTGTTGTTACTGTTGCCTGTTGTTGCTATGTGTAATGAGAATAGACACCCATCTTCTAGACATGAATAAAAGTTAAAAGAGAAAGTGACGCTTTCAAATGCACCTAGACATGATTTTCCTTTCTGATTTCGTAGGTAATTATGAAAGTTCAAAGAGAAAGTTCGATCATAAATGAGACCGATTATGTTTTTTGGTTTCTTGTTTTGCTTCATGGTTAATGAATACTCATCAGTATTTGTTCACTGTGAGTTTTTCTCCTAATTTCAAAGAGGAAAAATGAATTTATGCTGGGTTCTAATTTTATTGAAATAATCATTGTATAAGTGAATATATAAATAGATAAATAAAATAAATGAATAAAGAACCTAGCCTTTAAACTATAAAATTAGTTTTTTTTTTAATTCCAGGCAAGGAATAGCCACTTTTCATACTAAGCCTATTAAAAAAAAACAATTTCAAGCCCTTTCTATTAATTCTATTTGTTACTGTCAACTTTGTTAAGTATACATATTTCGTGCAGTCCCTTTTCCATTCATATTCAGAAACGGTAGCAAGAAAGAGAATTACGATAACATTCTGATTATGTTACATAAGCTCATTCCAAGGTAATCGTTTCGAATAATAATAATAATAATAATAATAATAATAATAATAATAATAATAATAATAATAATAATAATAATAATAATAATAATAGAACACGATTAAAAGAGGCTCTACTCCGTTCCAATAATAATAATATTAATGGTTGCAGGTCCACAATAATATTGCATGTGAAAGTCTTTAATTGATAATAAAAGCTTTCGAACCTTATACTAGGTTCGAAAGCTTTTATTATCCATTAAAGACTTTATACTTCACATCCAATATTATTGTGGACCTGCACCCATTGCCATCATTTTCGACACTGAAAATTGTGCCCAATAATAATAATAATAATAATAATAATAATAATAATAATAATAATAAGGACTCACGCAGAAGAATGTGCTCCTAGAAACAGCGCACAAGTAAGAAGAGTGATGGACTCCTAAGGAGGCAGGATGCAACCCGGAAACCCACGCTATAAAGACCACCCAGTCGAATTGGAGGACTGTAATAGCGGCCCCCCCAGCCCCCCCCCCAGCCCCCCCCCCCATAAATATCCCTATATATATATATATATATATATATATATATATATATATATATATATATATATAATTATAATAATCTTGAAAATAGAAATACGAATGATATGGAATATGACAGCGGAAATTGTACCCATAATCATAGGGAAACTAAGCACGATCCCAAGATCCCTGAAAAGGAACCTAGAAAAACTGGATGTCGAAGTAGCTCCAGGACTCATGCAGAAGAGTGTGCTCCTAGAAACAGCGCACATAGTGAGAAAAGTGATGGACTCCTAAGGCGGCAGGATGCAA
>NC_061090.1:71516323-71528823 GCF_015104395.2 Macrobrachium nipponense | reverse complement strand
GTTGGCTAAACGGTAAATTTCTTTAACGTTTGTTCAATTTTTCGAACTATTTTTAAGTTAAATTAATTATTAGTATCTTCGAGGTTTGTTCAATTTTTCGAATTATTTTCAGTAATATATATTATTAGTGTCTGAGATTTATGCAATTTTTCGAATTATTTTCAATTAATATCAATTATTAGTTTCCTCGAGGTTATGCAATTCCTGGAATTATTTTTAAGTCATGTCAATTATTACTTTCTTCGAGGTTTATGCAATTTTTGGAATTATTTTCAAGTCATGTCAATTATTAGTTTCTCTAAGGTTTGCGCAATTCTTGGAATTATATTCGAGTCATGCCAATTATTTTTTTTCTAGGTTTATTAAAATTTTCAGATAATTTTCAAGTCATGTCAATTATTAGTTGCTTCGAGGTTTACGTAATTTTTTCAAATTATGTTCAAGAAATATATATTATTAGTGTCAGAGATTTATGCAATATTTTAAATTATTTTCAATTAAATCAATTATTAGTTTCTTTGACATTTATTAAATTTTTCAAATTATTTTCAAGTTATGTAAATTATGATTTTCTTCGAGGTTTATGCAATTTTTCGAATTATTTTTAAGTTAAATTAATTACTAATTTCTTTGATGTTTGTTCATTTATTCAAATTATTTTCAAATAATTCTAATTTAAATTTTAAGAGGTTTATGCAATCTTTGACATAATTTTCAATATCAATCATTAATGTCTTAGACGCCTATGTCAATTTTCGTGTCATCTTGAAGTTTTATAATTTATTAGAGACCTGCAGAAAACACTGAAAAAAATATATTAGTGGGAATATTTGCCCTTTTGAATCCAAAGTTTTTATGGATATTAGTTTTCAAAAACCTGCAACATACCTTGAGAATCTGCAGAGATTAATAATTGGTAACAACGAGACCCGGATGAATAATACATAAATTTTTTTATCTAAATGTTTCTTGTTGTTTTATCTAAATGTTTCTTGTAGTTTTATCATGTAATGTTCAAATATGATTTATACTGCGCTTTCACCGCATCCATTTAATCATTGTTCTTCAATCTGTTTCAGAAAAAGCAAGACACTGATATGACGACTCCAATACATCACCTTAAGAAGTTGGTCGATTAAAATCTCATTGAAGAAATTGATACAAAGCTTCACAATACCAGGGAAACTGGCGGATTATTTATTTATTTATGTATTTATTTATCTAGTTATTCAAAGTTATGAAAATAATATTATATATATATATATATGTTATATATATATATATATAGATATATATATATATATATATATATATATATATATATATATATATATATATATATATATATATATATATATATATATATATATATATATATAGTATATATACGATAACAGATATATAGAACATTACTGTATATATATTATAAAAATAAAGCAATATAATAAAGACTGGCTGTATTACGATTAACTATTCTTTGTCCTGTTTTTTAAATCTTCCTCAGAGATTTGGTGTGAAAATCTTTTATTGACTGCTCAAAATTAGCGGCTGTTTATTCATGATAAATAATAATAATAATAATAATAATAATAATAATAATCATAATAATAATAATAATAATAATAATAATAATAACAACAATAATAATAATAATAATAATAATAATAATAATAATAATAATAATAATAATAATAATAATAATAATAATAATAATAATAATAAAAATAAAGCAATATAATAAAGACTGGCTGTATTACGATTAACTATTCTTTGTCCTGTTTTTTAAATCTTCCTCAGCTACCTTGCAGTAATAAGTGGTACGAGCACCAACCTGAGGGAGTGATAGAAAACGATCATGCAAAGATCCTCTGGGACTATGGTATCAGAACGGATAGGGTGATACGTGCAAACAGACCAGACGTGACGTTGATTGACAAAGTCAAGAAGAAAGTATCACTCATTGATGTCGCAATACCATGGGACACCAGAGTTGAAGAGAAAGAGAGAAAAAATGGATAAGTATCAAGATCTGAAAATAGAAATAAGAAGGATATGGGATATGCCAGTGGAAATCGTACCCATAATCATAGGAGCACTAGGCACGATCCCAAGATCCCTGAAAAGGAATCTAGAAAAACTAGAGGCTGAAGTAGCTCCAGGACTCATGCAGAAGAGTGTGATCCTAGAAACGGCACACATAGTAAGAAGAGTGATGGACTCCTAAGGAGGCAGGATGCAACCCGGAACCCCACACTATAAATACCCCCCAGTCGAATTGGAGGACTGTGATAGAGCAAAAAAAAAAAAAAAAAAAAAAAAAAAAAAAAATAAAAAAAAAAAAAAAAAAAAAAAAAATAATAATAATAATAATAATAGAGGTTACTGAATAGCAAAGATAGCATTCGTCTTTTATTTCACATTTCATTTGAGATGGGATGTTGTTATCAACAAAGTAAGGATCTTCCCACTATTTCAAAAAAAACTAATAAAAAGATTATTGATAAATAAAACTGCAAGTCAGTGTGATAAATATAATTGTACACGAAGTCAGTTCACTGGTGAAACAGATTATATATACATGTATATATATATTACATTATATATATACTTTACAATTTCGTAGACCTAAAAATTGAATCTGAAGAGGGACAAATATTACTGGCGAATTAACAAATCTTCGGGAATGACTTTCAGCAAAGCAGTTTTCATCAATGTCTCTTCGAAAGATGAAAACACCGACCGCTTGCAAAGTGACTCCTTACTTTCCTGAAATGAAATATAAAGAAATTAAATGAAAGATTCTGTTTACGACCTTTTTTTAAATCTATTGTTAAAGGTGATTCACGTTGAGAAAGCTGTTTGAGATTCAGTAAAATGGAAAAAAAAAAGCCCACAAGATAAAAACATTATTTGAAAAGCTGATTTTATCTGCTACTTACCGTAACCATATCCTCCGCCACCGTGGCCACCGTGGCCACCACCATGGCCATATCCTCCGCCGTGGCCACCTCCATGGCCACCACCATGGCCATATCCTCCGCCGTGGCCACCCCCGTGACCACCTTTATGGCCACCACCATGGCCATATCCTCCGCCATGACCACCACCATGGCCACCACCACCATGGCCACCACCATGGCCGTATCCTCCTCCTCCATGGCCACCACCATGGCCGTATCCTCCTCCTCCATGGACACCACCATGGCCGTATCCTCCTCCTCCATGGCCACCACCATGGCCGTATCCTCCTCCTCCATGGCCACCACCATGGCCGTATCCTCCCCCTCCATGGCCACCACCATGGCCATACCCTCCTCCCCCATGACCACCTCCATGGCCACCTTTATGGCCACCACCACCATGGCCATATCCTCCTCCTCCATGGCCACCACCATGAACAGGCTCGGGCTCTGGTTCGGCCACCGTGATCACGACGAGGCCAACCAAAAGGAAGGCGGAGAACACCTATAGAGAGAGAGAGAGAGAGAGAGAGAGAGAGAGAGAGAGAGAGAGAAAGACATAAACTTAAGAATAAAAATGGAATAGATAATAATCAATTATTATATCAAGCCAAAGAGCCGTATATATATTCTAAATATTGAATTGAATACCTTTCTAAATCTCTCAGTCTAACCAAATTTGATATACAAATTTGAATAGAAACTATATTTGGACATAGAGGAAATCATATTTCATAAATTATAACTCATTCATATTTTACTGACATTCCGCCGAAAAATCTTATTCTTACCGTTTTCTTCATCATCTTGACAGATGGCTGTTTTTGTCTCGCGTAAGGAACCAGTTGAACTGCGCCTATCTCGGCCGAGGCAGTCCTCTTTATAGTCGCGAATTTCGGCAATTCCTTCTTTCAGGAGACTCCGCGGTTTGCCCTTGGTCGTCCGCGAAAGTCGTTGGACCTTTCCTTCGTGATTTTGCGACATTTCATTGTTTAATTCTGTTTCCAGACAAATGCACAATTATCAGAACTCGAAACTGAATATTAAAAGGGTTAGAGTTGTCATTGTTTGAAGTCGGGCGATATTTGTGCCAGGTTTGACTTGGCCTTCTGCAGAATGTTCATACGAGTATATGTACGTACGCATGTACTATGTAGTATGTATATACATACATTTATATACATATTCTATTTACACACATATACATATACTGTATAAGCGAATACCATAGGAAAATGATAGGCAGAAATCCAAGCGGTTTCGTCTTTACCAAGACATTGTCAAGGAACGAATGAAATACAGTTGGAAAGAAAGTTATCAGGTAAACAACAAGATCAAGAATACCAGATGGTTAATTGTCAAAAGGGTAAAAATGAAAGAGATAATCCAGGATTATCGGATATCACACATTTTATTTAACTAATGACAAACTTTAATTTGGTAAGCATAACATTCTAAAATTACCTTATGAAGAAAGATCTTTTGAAATTCCTAGAATTTTAAAGCTTTTTAACATAAATGTTGTTTTCAGTAATATTAATGTCAAGAGTTTAGTAATAAGAAAATTCTCCTAAAGATCTTCCAGGCTGCATATATGAAATTCGTTGCAAAAAGTGTGATAAAGTCTATTACGGACAAACCAGTAGATCTCTTTCACAGCGTCTCAAATAGCACCAATATTCTGTGAGAACTGGGCAAATATCGAATGCATTCTTCGTACATATGAGAGATTTTGATCATCCTATTAACTGGAGTCAAGCAAGAGCCTTAATCCCATGTATTGACACAGTTAAAAGGCATATCATTGAATCTTGTTTCATCAAGTCAAATAATGGAAATGTTCTAGATTTAAGTCTTAGTTTATTTAAACTTGATGCCTTCATAATGAATAAAGTTGTAGATATAGTTTTGGACTATACGAATACGTTGTAGTTTCTGTTAGGGTTAAATCTATGTTTGGGTTTGTGACCGTGTGATATCCGATAATCCTGGATTATCTCTTTAATTTTTACCCTTTTGACAATTAACCATCTGTTATTCTTGATCTTGTTGTTTACCTGATAACTTTCTTTCCAACTGTATTTCATTCGTTCCTTGACAATGTCTTGGTAAAGACGAAAGCGTTTGGATTTCTGCCTATCATTTTCCTGTGGTATTCGTTTATTCAATGAAGTCACGTGCATCTACTGTGATTTTTTAAGCATATATACTATATATATATTATATACAATTATATATATATATATATATATATATATATATATAGATATATATATATATATATATATATATATATATATATATATATATATATATATAAATGTCATAATTATATTTAATATCTACATAAACATAAATGTAGGATGAGAGAGAGAGAGAGAGAGCATTTTCAATATCAGATAAATTCTTTCAATTTAAAACATAAGGTCAGTACAGCGTTTATTATTATTATTATTATTATTATTATCATTATTATTATTATTATTATATTATTTTTTTGGTAGAAGACCCTCTTTTAGGCAAATACTGTTAAAGAGAATGGCATAATTAAGCGAGTTAACTTTGTATATTGTTTTTTCTATTTTTCTTACAATATTCATATTGGGAATGTCTAAAAATTATTGAAATACTGGTCTTTCATTTACTGCCAAAGTTTCACCTAGCAAGTAAAAAATATCAATGAAAGCAAAATCAAGCAAAATCACACCTTCCCCAAGATCACGTATTTTAAAACAAACAGTAAACTGCAAATGCAAAATTTGCTTGCGACAACTTACCGAGCATGAAAAAAATCGAGATTGTTTAAACCGACTAAGAACACCAACGCAACGAAGTTATGGAATACAATTAGAAAACAACAGGTAGAATTTTAAACCAATTCATTAAGAGTTACAATGAGGCTAAATCCTTGGTAGGATTTCATTTGAGTATTGGAGGAATGACTGAACCACCCAACTGTAGCTCTCCCGATTTCTATCAGAGTTCCAGGAACGTTCGGAAAAATCCAGCGTTTTCCAGTTCGCAGATAATTCATATGACTGTTCCGTGACGCATATTCCCGAAGTGCACTCAACGTTGGGCCAGACTCCGCCCCTATGCCCACTATGGGCGGAGATATCTCCTTTTCCTTCCTTAGCGACGACGCATTTCGCA
This sequence comes from Macrobrachium nipponense, assembly GCF_015104395.2. NCBI lineage: Eukaryota > Metazoa > Arthropoda > Malacostraca > Decapoda > Palaemonidae > Macrobrachium > Macrobrachium nipponense. The sequence goes on along the minus strand of NC_061090.1, from coordinate 71,522,710 downwards.
TTGCGCTCCGCAATACTGCCCACTTCATTCTTCTCCCAGTCATTAGCTTATTTCTTTATGTGTTTATTATTTCTTTATGTAAACATGAAATCGTATGAATCTGGTGGTGGTTGGCTGTCCTGCGCAGTCGCTCAGCATCTGCACAAACGAACGCAGTGTTCTTCACAATTTAAGCTGATACATTTAAACAAGGAATATAACATTTTCTTGGCTGTTTTGCTTCCACTTAGATTCAATAAACTTTCGCTGTTGAGAACCACTTTACTCGCTATTACATAAGAGACTTCTTGCTCTATAGGCTTCTTTTGCAGATGACGCATTATGCTTCTACATATTGCCATCTGTTGCCGTTTTTACGTACTGCTCACTCGCCATGCCGTTCATTCCTCTCCCAGATGTTCGCTAATTTTGTAAACTTTTTATTTTTATGTTATGTAAACATGAAATTTGATGTATATCCATATTTACGATAGCAGTATACATATTTTGCTATATAAATCAATATTATTCACAGATTCATCGTAATATCATGCTAGCCAAAGTTCGTTTAGAGAAAATGCATGGTTTTACATTAGAAACTGAATGGTTGTCATGCTCATGACAGTAACGCGAATTGATCATAATAATGTGGTGTGTTGTTTCATATACGAATAATATTTGTATTTATATAACTTTTATTGCTTATTTATAATTTTTCTGTGGAAATTATCTAAAATTATCTAAAATAATCAGAAAGGAGGTGGCGATGCAAAGGCACGCTCCTCCGAGTCCTACTAACATCATCATCAAGTCAAAATAAAAGCAGAGATGGGGAGGGAATTCCAATTTTCAAGTTTCTTCCAACCCTACCACAAAGATCTTGCACGTGGTGACTGTGTTGGTTCTGGTTCCAAGTAGCATGGCAACAATGAGATCCCTCGATTTTGTGGATGAAGGATTCGATAACATTATCCTGGAAGACACGACAGACACGCTGGCAATAAGAACAAATACTAAAACCGAAGAGGAGGCGATGAAATTGAAGGACACTTATTTTAAGAGAAATTACGTGAGCTTCGTCTATAAGAGTAAATGCGCACCAAAGAGTAAAAGACGTGCATACATGCAGGCAAGCGACACAAGGGAGTGAAAAAAACTTTTACTGGGCACTACGCATTTATACCTTTTTTTTCTCAAATATTTAGCTTTTGAGTAATGTCTACACTGAATATGTATTGGAAGTACTGGAAAATCAGATAAAAAATACTACTGAACATGATATGAAGTGTGCATAATTCATGATGTGGCCTTATGCCGAAGAAGAAGAAGAAAAAAAGAAGGTCACCATCCCCCAGAACATGTTAACAGAATTGATGAATTTCGATTGATTGTAGTGAGTAACACTAAAAAAGATATATATTATAATGTAGATCTCGCCATTGGCATGGTGATTGTATGATTGGCAATACTGGCAGTGTCTGCAAGCACCAAATTGCTTGTGGTGAGACTGCTGTTATGAATCTACCTCAGGTGCTGGATAATACACCAGAAACTCGACACTGGTTAGCAGGAGTGGCTAAGAAGGGAACAGAAAAATTGCCACCAGTAGAATTTTTTTTCAGATGAAATTATAATATTCCATGACGTGCATGATGGTTCTATTAGCATATTTGCGCTTCTACTTCCATAAAGGTGGAAGCTGTGTCAATACCTCCTCTAGAAAATGAGGTGGCCAGTTAGGCTATTGATCCACTTGACAGCTCGGTTAAAAATGCACCACCGCCTAATGACCATTTTGCAGCAGCAGCAGCAGAAGTTTTTTTCTGACACACTGCATACACTGGGAGACAAAAAAGTTAAGTATATCTTAGTTTTACCAGACCACTGAACTGAATAACAGCTCTCCTAGGGCTGGCCCGAAGGATTAGATATTTTTACGTGGCTAAGAACCAATTGGTCACCTATCAAGAAATGGATTTCTATCTCCAGAAATAAATTCCTCTGATTCCCAATTGCCGAGAATCGAACTTCAGACCACTGGATTTGTAGCCGAACGCGAAAACCACACGTCCAACTTCTTGCAATAGTGTAGCTTTTTCATGAAGAAATGAAAGGTATTAAAGTCGACTAACAATCTAAATAGCTCCTTACATTCTTATGGAGCATCATTTAAATTGTCTGGAGCTGGCAGGGGTAAAATACCTTGTCAACCAACATCAGTTGCTAGACGCCCAGTTGGCATTCAAGAGGAGATGCCTCAATTGGAAACCCATCAACATTAGTGAATAGTTAAGCCTTGTGTCTTATCTTTGCTAGTGTATCTTCATAGCTCAAATTTCTGAGCTGTGGTACCCATCTTGTAACTGCTCTTTGTACTTTCTTTAGTTCTATATTTATGCTTCTTTTTGAATGAGATCTCCATACCACTGCTGCCTACTCCAGAGTTGGTCTTCTGAAAGATAGTATCATTCCTTTCACCATGTCTTCATCCACTGTGAAAAGTACCTTTATATTTGCTAGAACTTCGTTGTACTTCTCACCTATCATTTCTGTGATCTTCAGATTATATTTTCTATTTACTATGACTCGTGTATGTGTCACCTACTAGCATCCATGTGCGTAGCAAGCTGCTTATATAATTATTATCTACAGACATTTATTGTAATAATGTTGAAAATGGGTTTATTTTTCTTACATTATAATTTTTTGTCTAGTATGTATGTATTCTGGCACTTAAGAGTCCTCCCACTTGTCCTTTTACTATAAGTCTGCAGCAAGTAAGACAATTGATCTCGCAGCCTAATAGTATTATCATTAGTATTATTTAGCAATAGAGGCTGATGTAAGATATTTTCACAGTATAGACATTTATTTTTTTAAACTCCATCATGTCCATGTTTGATGTACAGAAAAAGTTCGTCCATTTATGCAACATTGTACTGCAGTGTAGATGACAGAAAGTGATGAGCAGGTTGTAACAACAGGTAAAGCATGTATGGACTAGAAAGTTATAACAGAAGTGAATATATCTGAAAACAAAAATGAAAGAACACAAACTAAGTATTGAACTTAAGGTCATTGTATCATGAAGTGGAAATAATTTTTCTGAAGCGTACTATCTAAAAAAGGAAGGTTGAGCCTGTACATTTTTGACATGTGCAACTAGAATAATACTACAGAAGTGTATGCAAGGGTAAAAATTGAGAAAAATAAAAAAAAATTCCTTTTCATAATTACCAACATTCCTTTACCCAATTCATCAAAGCCTCACACATTTATTTTCCACATTGGCACCGTCTGCCCTTCAGTGCACTTAATAGTATGATGTCTCAAGCCATACAAAGAGGTGGCTTTTCAAAAGATTAATAACAAAAATAGGATTGCTTTCTCTTACATTCACCATTATCTTTCTTTAAGCAATTCTTAGGCAAGAAAGAGCATACAATACATCGGGGCTTGTGACTTTTGTCAACATACTCTGCTGGAAAATGCCTTTCAGTTAACCTACATTGAGTTTTGCTCCCTTTATAGCCTAACCCAGCGTCAATCATTTTTCCATGATTTTTTGCGATCCAGCATATTAGTGGATAAGTGGGATTTTCAGTCTGCAAATGCAGCATTAACTATTATGTGCCAAATGGATTGATACCATCTTTTGCCCTTTCTTTTGTAAGGATTTGTTGAGCAAAGTTGATGAAACTTTCAACTCCCATTCCCCCTCCCCCCATATACATACTATATTCTACATGAACACAGGGATGGTCAATTCCTATCTCCCTTTTTTGACTGAATTTTCACTTTATATGTCCTCACAAAAGAAAAGAAAAAAATAATTCCTAAGGTTAGGTTACACCCAGAGTAAAGAGAAAAATTAAAAGGTCAGTCAGCTGACTGATAAAAACAAGACAACAAAGTATTTATGACAATAGTAAATTAAATATTGTGGTTTATTTCCTCTCGTATATAATAAAAGAAGAAAGTTAGCCCACACATCAGCTGACGAATGTAAACAAAACTTCGGGTTTAGGAAACGAAGCTCCTTTCCTCTTAAATGTGCAAGTCATTTGACTATTATTCATATTGATTAAGTAAATATATATCATAATATATGGAAACACCATCATCTGCCACATTTTGAGCTCCATTTACGATGAAATACGATATATTTGTGTAATTGTCATGGCAACCGTTCACATCCTAATGTAAACAAACTTTCACTTTCGCTAAACAAACTTTGGCTAGCATCATATTACAATAAATTTATGAAAAGATCGATTTACATAGTAAAATATGGATATTGCTATCGTAAAATATGGATATATATCACAATTTCATGTTTACATAACATAAAAATAATAAAAACAACAAAATAAGCTAATGACTGGGTGGAGAATGAAGAGGGCAGTATGGCGGAGCGAAATACGAAATGCGTTGTCTGCTAGGAGTGTCTGCTAGGAGTGAAATATCTCCGCCACAGTGGCCATAGGGGCGGAGTCTGGCCGAACGTTGAGTGCACTTCGGGAATACGCTTCCGGGACCATGTTAATCCTGGAGTTTTATTTCTCTTGAGTCCTTGCGGAGTTCTGGAAAACTTTTGAAATATCCAACATTCTCTGGAACTATGTAGAAAAGCCACGTTGTGAATTCCAGGGATATATGAATCTAATATATAAAAAACTTTACTTTAGTTTTGAAGGAATATCTGTAATTCTCAAGCTTAAATTTCTAATGCTCTTAAGCACTCAAGAATATTTATTAGAAGACTCAAGGAATATCTAGACTCTAAACTTGTAGTAGTTCACAAACTTTTTCGTGAGCGACGCTATTTGGAGCATTTTAATCATTCGCGACAGTGATAAATATACTTAATTTTGAAAAATAAAACGAATAATCTGTACAGCTTTTCATTCACAAAACTAAACTAGTGGGAACTATGGCACCATTAGGTGGGAATGCCTCGTTGGATGAATGGTTTTCGCGCTCGGCTACCAATCCGGTGGTCCGAAGTTCGATTCTAGGCCCGGCCAACGCGGTATCAGAGGAATTTATTTCGGGTGATAGAAATTCAGTTCTCGATAGAATGTGGTTCGGATCCCACAATAAGCTGTAGGTCCCGATGCTAGGTGACCAATTGGTTCCTAGCCACGTGAAAATATCTAATCCTTCGGGCCAGATCTAGGAGAGCTGTTAATCAGCTCAGTGGTCTGGTTAAACTAAGATATACTAACCATTAGGGGGGCGGCCAGGAGGAGGGGGGGATGAACATACATTACGTTAAGTAATTTGTGGTTAACAGAAGAATTCAATCAAGTAACTGAAACACACAGAGAGCGTGATCATTCTCCTTTGTCCCTGCGACCCATCAAAATTGATCTCGCTACTCAGACCCATAGTTAGAGAACCGCCCTTCTCTTGACTTTACTCGGGGTCACGAAGGGTTGAAATGTTCCAAACAGGGTCGCTCACGAAAAAGCTTGAGAACCACACAGCAAGTTTAGTTTAGATATTTCATTCGACATGTTCCTGAAACTGTCAGAAAAATGACTTTCAAATATCTTGAATTGTTCACTGATGACTCCAGGAATATCTGGATCCTGGAACCTTGATTTCTTTCATTATTTTTGACTTTTAGAAACTGGATAAAAAAAATCTGTATTTTATCATGACTTCGTCAATCACACTGAGACCTTTTCGTCCACTGTACTAATTGTGGTCTTAAGAGGCAAGACAATACCTGGAAGGGTGACCTACACGGAACACCATCTGTCATAAGTATATAACATCCAGTTACCACTGGTGTTGAAGTAAAGCTCGATACTTTCTCATTAGTTCAAGTCATGATCGAACTTTAAAATATTTGAGAAAAAAAGTCAAGATACAATGGCATTGAAGAACAGGTTATCACAAAAATAACATCAGGAGTGATTTTTATGAACTCATTGTTATTCTAGTTTCTTGCTATATCTCCTTTTATTTTCAAATTATATAATATATATATATATATATATATATATATATATATATAGAATATATATATATATACACATACATACATACGTACATTTATGTTTATCAATGTACAGATCAAATACCACTCTCCCTTCTATATATATATATATATATATATATATATATATATATATATATATATATATATATATATATATATATATATATATATATATATATATATATATATATATATATATATATATATATATGAACATGATATACAGGGTGTCCATAAAGTCTCTTTTCTATTAAAAGTTATATTACAAAATCCGCTGACGAGATATCTTAATCAGATTTGTTCTCTGTACTCAGTAGTTATCAAAGTTTTTAATGACATTGCATTTGCGTAATTCAGGTACCCTGTTGATTACCTCTCTCCCCCACCCCGGCACCCCA
>NC_061090.1:71493823-71511323 GCF_015104395.2 Macrobrachium nipponense | reverse complement strand
ATATATATATATATATGTTTACATAAATGTTATTTGCATGTTCATATTTATGTAAACATATATATCTATATATATTTATATAAATATACATACATACATACATACACACACATATATATATATTACTATAAATATATATATATATATATATATATATATATATATACATATATATATATATATACATATATATATATACATACACACATACACACACACACACACACACACACACACACACACACATATATACTATATATATATATATATATATATATAATACTATACATATATCTATCTATCTATCTATCTATCTATCTATATATATATATACCTATATTTGTATAGATGTATATGTATGTATATATAAATGTATACTATCTATAGATACTATATCTACAAAATATGATAGATATATTAGAATAAAATAAAATAATATAATATAATTTATCTAAATATTAATTAGCTTACATAAACAATTATTTATTATATATCTGTTATATATAAAATATATATATATATATATATATTATTATATATATAGATATATATATATATATATATGTATATTATATACATATATAGCGTACATAATAGACATATATATATATATTATCTATATATATATATATTATTTATTTAATATAATAATTATACACATACATGTATATGTATAATAATATATATATATATATATATATATATACATATATATATATATATATATATATATATATATATATATATATATCTATATATATATATATATATATATATATTATAAAAATTTATGCGTCCTACTCCCGGCAAACGTTTTAGGATGAGGTTGCAAGCCTCAGTGCACTAGCTACGATCCCACCACATTTAGCAAACTTTCAGTTACTTATTTCCTTTGTTAGACCAGTTAAGGCACTGCTAATGTATAGAAGATAACTATGTCCAGCTTCTCTCATGATATACTAACATTTCATCTTAAATTTTGTCAATAATTCGAATGAATGCGTCTACGTTACCTTGTACCCTGAACTCACTCACTTCTGATGACAGCTAGATCTCTCTCTCTCTCTCTCTCTCTCTCTCTCTCTGTGTTAGGCAATTTTGATGTTTGCTTGTTTAGTACTATATGGTGCAGTAAATGTAGTTTTTAGGAACCTACCTCTCGAGTTGGTACCCATTTGACCTCTTTCATAAGAATTGGTAAAAGGTTATGAACAGTAATAATGGTGGTGAAATACTCTTTTGCATCCAGGTAGGTAACTTCATGGTGTGTTGCTTAGGTCTATGTCAGTTGCAATTACAGTCTAACCATTTATAGCATAGCCACTTAAGCCTATGACTGTTTAGGCCTATGACTAGTGCTATTGATGTCTAAACATCTTCAGTATAGCCACTGGTTTAAAGACTGTCTAAGCTTCTTCTATAATCTTACTGACAGTTATTCCATAACTGTCTAAATATCTTCAGTACAGCCATTGTCTAAACATCTTCAGTATAGCCACTGGTTTAGAGACTGTCTAAGCACCTACTAAAATCCTGCTGATAGTTATGGAATAACTCCTTTTGAGTTTTGTGTTGTATAAAGACATATTTTTCTAAGTACGGAGTCTTGAAAGAGGAATGATTTAGTAGCTAGACCAGCTTTGGTGTTCTTTAGCTCTATCCCCAACTTAACACTTTTTATAAGTACTCTATAAGTAGGGCTAAACCGTGAGTCTTATCACCAGTTGAATCGCAGATCTTTGACCGCGTCCTTGCATTAAAACTATCCTTTTTCAAGTGGTATCTATTCTTTCTTTTTCCCAGCCAAGGGTAAGAAACCTTATGATGTAAGAGATAGCAGCAACGGGGTGGAGGGGGTGGGGGGTTTGGGGGTATTGGCCATTTTATAAGGAATCTTGGTATTCCAATCTCTAGGTCATATTTTAGAAATCAGTTACTGATTTACTTTGCTGCTTAAGACTAGCAAAAAATGGCGTTTGTAAGGCTAAGGGGTTTTGTGCAATTTTGCAACATTGGATAGCTTGCGAGTCTCTCTCTCTCTCTCTCTCTCTCTCTCTCTCTCTCTCTCTCTCTCCGTATGTCTGTTAGACAATTTTGACGTCTGCTTGTTTATTTTTCTAAGATTCACGAACTATTTACTCAAATTCTTCTCTCTCTCTCTCTCTCAGTAGCCATTTTGCTTGGTGAGACGTTCCCGCGCACAGTCCGATTAATCAACAGATATCACGCGTTTAACATATGTCTAGAATTTGAGAAGTATCTAGAAGTGTTCGTGAACTGTCGGTGATAAGATTAGGGTTAAAATTGTAGGATAAAGCGTCTACTAAGTTAGTTTATCAAGTTAAATACTGTAAATCGGATCAAGATGGCAGTAAATTCCAACTGTGGTAAGAAATGGCAAAATTTAGCGTGTTTAGCAGATTCGTAATACGATGAGGTAGCAGGAAGGGAGCTGGCATTTCTCATCTATGAGATCAACAACAGCCCTAACCAAAAAGATACAAAAGCATTCATAGATATATTAGAAGAATATGATCCTTCAAACTGGAACAAATCAACAGAAAACATCTTGAAAATAATTGAAGAAGTTCCAAATAAAATCCAAGTGGTCAAGAGACTCATAAAGAAAATATACATAAATCAACATATTCCGACAAAGAAAATGAATACGGTGAACATTGTAAATATCCTAATTGATACAATAGGAAAAAGAATGCCAAAAGCATGCAAACTGTGTAAGGTGTGATATAGCATAGTTAATCCAGACAACCTGATCAGAAAATGTGCTGCATGCAACATCCCGACTCATCCACAATATGCTGAGGTAATGCAAGATATGAGAAAAGATACCAGAATATTTTGCTCAACATGTCTATCATGGATAGACAATGTTATTAAATCAAGACTGAATGTACAAATAGTTGAGGATGAAGAAGAAGAGGAAGAGGAAGAAGAAGAAGAGGAAAACGGAAGAGAAGTAAACAAAACTGAAATGACAGAAAAAAAATAAGGAAAACAAAGAACAAGATAAAAGTATGGATGCAGAGATACTCATTGATACTACATATGAGGCAATCAAGCAGCATACATACAAAGAAATAAATTACGACATGACAACACAAAAGAAAATCCCGAAGAGGCTCTACCCAGATTTGAACAATGATGGGAAAGAGGAAAAAATAGACAAGAAAGACAAAGTCTGCAACCTTTTGAAAAGAGGCAATTGCAGATTCGGTGAAAGATGTTACTACAAACATCGTAATGTATGTCACAACTATGAAATATATGGTAAATGTGCATACCTAGACGGCTATGAGGATGATTGCAGAGATCTACATCCAAAAATATGCAAAAACCTAAAAGAAGGAAAAGGATGTAAGTTCGACAAAAAATGTAAATATATGCGCCCTGTAGCCATGAATCAAAATCAAATAAATATTCAATCAAATAATAAAATCCAAAATAAGAAAGAAACAAATAAAGAGAGGAACAAAGAATATCAGGTGAAAGAAAAAACAAAGCCATCAACGAGATATGGTGTGTCACCAAAATATTTCCAACCATCAGCTCCAAGATACAACTCAAGAGATAAGAACTGTATTTATGATGCAAGAGGATATTGCAGATACGGAGAAAAGTACAGATTCAGACACAAAATGAATAATTATGATGAAGGAAGATCAAATATTATGGAAAAGTTGGATTTTTTAATGTCAGAATTTCTGGAAATGAAGAAAAAGAACAACATACCAGAACAGGAAAGAGACATGGGAAAATCCTTATTATTACCCATATTAAATGAAGGAGAAAACACGCAAACCATCATAGTGATGAATGCGCAGGGTTTAGTTACGAGCAACTCAAAAAGAAAAATAGAGTACTTAGAAGAACTAACCCAAATTGAAAAGAAAATAGATATAATGAATATAAGTGAAACCTGGTATTCCCAAGAGACTGGGAATGATGATCAAATAAAGGGTTCCAAACTTATAGATCAGACAGAAAAAAAAGGAATCAAGGGGGAACCGCAATATATGGGAAAGACCAAAAACAAGGAAAAATATATGAGAAATATAGTAACTCAGAATGTGAACTAATAACGGTAGAATTTGAATCTGAAAAATTAATGAACATAGTAATATATAGACCCCCTAATACTCAAGAGTTTGACATAATAACAGAAAAATTGGATGATATATGTAGAAATCACAAGGACTGGACTATTCTCCTATCTGGAGACTTTAACTTTCCTTTCGTAGACTGGAAAGAACGAATAGGAGATTGTGGTTGTATTTATACATATAAAAAAGAGAGTAATAGTAGTGCAGAAGATAAGAGGCAATTCGAAAAGCTATTAGATATGCTACTAGAATACAACATTCAACAAATAAATCACCTGCCAACAAGAAAGGAAAATACTTTATGTTGATTTCCTTTGGTAGAAATATAAAACTCCAGAAACTGCTTGCTGTGCTTTATTCCTATTCCCTTTAGAATTTCTATATACACTGACTAACTTATTTTTACAGTTTTATAGTTAAGTAAACAAAAGATAAATGTCATACGAGTAATGTACAATAGATTGGATATTTACAGTAGAGTAGTTAAGTTGTTTTCAGATAACAGTATGTACACAAACAACTAAACAAGTAGTTAACATAAACATCCCCCTTTCTTTGGGTTTTGACAAAAATAAGAAACTAACAAATTGATACAACATAAAATAAGGAACAAGTAGGATACATTGTAAACATTAAAATATAAAAACAATAAATTATTCGCCCTTCATCTTTTCTTGCAGACGAGCTGATCTCCTTGGCAATTTAGGCATGTCGCAAATAGGATGATAGCTTGTTTGTTCATCATTAACGTTGGTTTCCCTCAATTTACTAGTTCTTCCATTTCTGGTATTGCCGATGAATCCTGTATAGTTGGACGGATATGAATTCTATTTCTTTTATAAATCCCTCCTTCCTTTCCTTCAATTATATAGGATCGGTTTCCTTGTTGCATGGCTAATGAGCCCTTTTTCCCAACCCTTCTTGTCTGGATTTTGATAATATACAGGTTGCCCCTCGTTAATGGTGTCATATCTCTTGCAGTTTTATCATAATATTTCTTTATGGATTCTCTCCGGGTTTCCCTTTTTTGAGAAACTGGATTGTCATAGTTCATAATTTCAGGATTATCGACCGTAATTTACGTCCAAACATCATCTGAGCTGGACTTAAGTTAGAGTCTTGACGTGGTGTATTTCTCAGCTCTAGTAACGCCAAAATATTGATCTTTACCATCTGCATGCGTCTTCTTCATCATATTTTTTACTATTTTAACTGCCGCTTCAGCCTTCCCATTTCCTTGAGGATGTCCCGGAGATGACATCCTGTGCTCTATACCCCACTCTTTAACAAAAACTTTAAACTGAAACGAGCTGAATTGCGGTCCTCCATCGGACACTAATTGGGTAGGAATACGTATCTAGCAAACATCTTCTTGATTATCGCTATCACATGATTTGAAGTTGTTGACGTTAGAAACTCTACTTCAGTGAATGAGGAATAATAATCAACAATGACTAGATAATTTCTTCCAACAATCTCAAACAAATCTAATCCAATTTTATTCCAGGGTCTGCCTCCGTCATCAACATCCATCAAAGATTCCTTCTGATTTCGAGGTTTATACTGCTGGCAAATGTCACATGAATTGACCATTTGCTTTATTTCTTTCGACATCCCCGGCCAGAATATTGCATCTCTTGCTCGTCGCATCATGCTATCGTAACCAAGATGAGCTACATGAAGTTTCGTTTTGATGGAATTTCGTAGTTTACTAGGAATCAGTATACGAGTTCCCTTTAGAATGATGCCGTCTTGGTAACTCATGGAATCTCTAAAATCGAAGTAAGGCTTTAATACTTCCGGAATTTTGTCTTTGCGATCAGGCCATCCTTCCTTGATTACAGACAATAATTCTTGCAGCTCTTCATCGTTTCTGGTGGCGTCTCTTACTTCCTTTTAATAATATTGAATCGGGGTAATTTTTCAGTGAATCTATCATCCTTACCAATGTGTCTCTATTTTCCTCTTTGGGGCAGGCCCTGCTAAGGGTATCGGCTAACAATAGGCTTTTTCCGCTTTTGTACTGATATTCGACGTCGTACCGGTTCAACCTCATCATTAAAACTTGTAAACGCATTGGAGCTTGACTTAATGGCTTTTCGAGGATTGAAGAAAGAGGCTTATGGTCATTATGAACAATAACACGTCGCCCAAAAGTATATTGGTCAAATCGCTCTAAACCAAAAACCACAGAAAGAACTTCCTTTTCAATCTGAGCCCAGTTACGTTCGTTTCTAGCTAAGGTCCTTGATGCGTATTCTATTGGACGTCCTTCCTGCATAATGACTGCACCAATACCATCCTTGCTGCTGTCAACCTGCAATACAAGCTCCTTACTTTGATCAAAATAAGCTAGAACTGGTGTACAGGTGACCTTTTCTTTGATCACTGAGAAAGCGCGAGTGCACTCATCATTCCATTCAAACTTTGAGTTCTTTCTTGTCAGCTCTCGGATAGGTTCTAAATCATCAGCCAGATTGGGTAAAAACCTTGATAGATATTGCACCATTACACAAAAACCTCAGAATTCCTGAAATATCGGTAGGGGCAGGCATTTCTTTAATGGCCTTTACCTTATTTTCATCAACCGTCACACCGGATGATGTTAAACGATGTCCCATGAACGCGATTTCCTTTTTTCTATAAACAGATTTCTCTTCATTTAGTTTGATATTTTTTTCTTGACAACGCTTCTGTAGTGACTGAAGATTTTGTTCGTGATCACGCATTGCGTCGTGTTCCTCATGTCCAAAACCAACGACCACAATATCATCAGCTACACAGTATACACCCCGAAGCCCCTCCAATGCCTCATTTAATTTTCGCTGAAATATTTCACTGCTCACCTTCAGCCCGAAAGGTAGTCGAGCCCATCGATATCTACCAAAGGGGGTAATCATTGTTGTTAACTTGCTGGATTCTTCATCCAGTCGTATATGCCAAAAAACCTCTTGAACATCCAGTTTGCTAAATATCTTGGCATGTTTTAGACTTGGCAGTATATCCTCCAAAATTGGTAATTTGTAATATTCCCTTTTAAGAGCTTTGTTGAGTGGCTGAGGATCGATACATATTCTTAACTTTCCATTTGTTTTTTGAACGACTGCCATTTGACTAACCCAGTCAGTTGGTTCAGTCTCCGGAATTAAAACTCCTCTTTTCACAAGAGAGTGTAACTCTTTTTGAACCTTTGATTTTAATGCAATGGGTAAACGTCGGCACGGTAATATTCTTGCTGGTAATGTAGAATCTACATTAAGTTTAACCTCTCCAAGGTCACCAAGGTCGCTCATCTCATGGTCTATGTCAATTTTTGATACAAATGCTTTACCATTGACAAACACGAATCCCATCTCTTGACATGTCTTTGACCCAAGTAAACACATTAGGTCATTTGAAACCACAATGAAGGTTACACTTCTAATTTCATCATTTTTGGGGTTCTTCACATTCAATGTCGTCTCGCCAATGGGCGAAAGCTTGGATTTATTCCACATGGCGAGTTTCACAGACGTTGGTCGCACTTGATCCCTTTTGACATACCTTTGACATATTGCATTCACGTCAGCACCCGTATCCAAATGAAATCTAACCTCGGCATCGTTTACAATTAACAATGCAGTTAATCTATTTGAATTTTTCATTGCAACCGGTGCCATCCACATGTAATGATCGTAGCCTTCATCTGCCTCTTCGTTCTTCTCTTTAACAATTTTACTGTTTTCTTACACACAGCCTTGAAATGGTTTCTTCCTTTACATGCTTCACAGACTTTTTTCCCCATGCTGGGCATTTTGATTTTTCAAATTCATGCATTCCATGCCCACAAAATCGACACTTCACGGCATACCTGTCCATATTTTTTGAGTCCGTAAAATCCTTATTAAAGGAACCATCTGTAGTTTTGGTTCTCCAATTGTTCACCTTATTAACATTCTCAGAACCAACTTCGCACATCTCTTTAGCACAATTAACGGTTGCTTCATAAGCCAAACATATCTCGACAGCTTTTTCTAAATTTAAGTTTCTTTCTCGAAGTAGTAGTTCCTGTAGTTTCCCTGTCACTGAAAACACAATTTTTATCCCTTATCATTCGCTCTTTTCTTGAAAATTACATTTATCGGCCTGAACCTTGAGTTCTATCAAAAATGAATTAAATGGCTGTTTGTATGTAATTTTCCAAAACCTGAAGGACTGTAACACTTCACTGGTACGAGGACAACAATACTCTTCTAATCTCCTAATTACATCATCAGGATTATCTTTCTGCTCCTCTGTTTCAAAATTAAACTGGTCAAATATTTCTACCATTTGTGGTCCTGCGCAATGGAGTATAATTGCAACCTTCGTTTTCTTGGGTTTAGAACTAGCTCCGCTTGCTGTCATATAGATGTCCACTTGTCTCCTCCATTTTTTGAAAGTATCAGCAAGATTATCATCCAAGGGGTCTAGTGGTGGAGGCAAACGAAACACAGATTCAGCCATTTTCTTCAGGAAAACACGTTTTGTAGCAATAGTCTTCTTTCTTCTTTTTTTTCTTTTTTGGATTCTTTAAATAACCGCTGCCACCATGTTGATTTCCTTTGGTAGAAATATAAAACTCCAGAAACTGCTTGCTGTGCTTTATTCCTATTCCTTTAGAATTTCTATATACACTGACTAACTTATTTACAGTTTTATAGTTAAGTAAACAAAAGATAAATGTCATACGAGTAATGTTACAATAGATTGGATATTTACAGTAGAGTAGTTAAGTTGTTTTCAGATAACAGTATGTACACAAACAACTAAACAAGTAGTTAACATAAACACTTTAGACCTAGTATTTGTGAATGAGGTGAATTATGTTAAAGAAATAATAGTTTATAATGCGAGTATTTCAGACCATAATGTCATAGAATTAACAGTCCATTCCAAAGCAAGTGAAAACAGAGATAAGCAAGAAATGAAAAAAGTGGGAAGGATATGGAAAATACAACTTCTACAGTAAAAATATAAAATGGTCAGAAATGAATGAAGAATTAAACAAAGATTAGGATAACATTTTCGTAAGTGATGACATAAGAGTAAATACGGAGATACTATATAAAATATTAGAGAAAATAGTGGAAAAATATATACCGAAGAAGAAAAGTAAACATCAGTCATGCATACCAAGAGACAGAAGGATCTTGTTCCAGAAAATCAGAAAGTGGAAAAAAGGTCTTGCAAAAGAAAAAAATGCATGGAAAGTTATAGAACTAAAAAGTAAGATAGAAAATGCAGAACAAAAGATTATACAATCAAAAGAAAATGAAAAACGGGACTTGGAAGAAAAAACTCTAGTATATATCAAGCAAATCCCCAAACTATTATACTCGTACGCAAAAAGATGAATAAAAGAAGAATAGAAATAGGCCCTCTAAGAATTGAAGGGAGATTAACGAATGAAAAAAAGGAAATATGCAACATATTGGCAGAACGATATAAGAGAGAATTCACCCCTAGAATTGATAATGAAGATAATGATATAGAAGTAAGGGACAAAAATAGTGAATATTTAGCTGACATAGATATTAATGAAGCTGATATTGTGCAGGCAATTAATGAAATTAAAAATGGAGCTGCTGCAGGTCCTGATGGTGTTACTGCTATTTTGTTAAAAAAAGTAGTAGTTCATTCTATCGCAAAGCCACTTGCAATATTATTAAGACAAAGTGTAGATACAGGCAAGATTTATGATGAGCACAAATTAGCATATATTACCCCTACTTTCAAAAGTGGATCAACACTAGAGGCAAGTAATTATAGGCCTGTGAGTCTAAAATCACATATTATGATAGTGTATGAAAGAGTAATGAAGAAAAATATTATGAAACATTTAATAAAAAATAATTTGTTTAATATAGGACAACGTGGTTTCGTACCCAGAAAAAGTACACAAACCCAACTGTTAGTCCACCGTGAGAACATATACAAAATTATGAAAAGCGGAAATGAAACAGATGTGGTTTATCTAGACTTTGCAAAAGCTTTTGCAAAATATCGTTGATAAAGTAGGAAGATGGTTAAAAGAATTTTTACACAACAGAAAACAGATAGTTATTGCAAACGATGAGAAATCGGATGAAGCTAAGGTAATTTCCGGTGTGCCACAAGGTACGGTGTTAGCTGCAATACTGTTTGTTATTATGATTGCAGACATAGACAGTAATGTTAAGGACTCGGTAGTGAGTAGTTTCGCCGATGACACAAGAATAAGTAGAGAAATCACTCGTGATGAAGATTGGAATGCGCTACAAAGAGACCTTAACAAAGTATATGATTGGGCAGAGGTAAATAGGATGGTATTTAACTCTGATATTTGAATCAATAAATTATGGAGACAGGGAAGGAAAGCTATATGCATATAGGGGACCCATCCCCAATAATGAGACAATCACAAATAAGGAAGCAGTTAAAGACCTTGGTGTGATGATGAATAGGAACATGTTATGCAATGATCAAATAGCAATTCTGTTGGCAAAATGAAAAGCAAAAATGGGAATGTTGTTACGGCACATCAAAACAAGAAAAGCTGAACACATGATTATGCTTTATAAAACATATGTTCGTAGTCCACTTGAATATTGCAATATGATATGGTACCCACACTATCAAAAGGATATTGCACAAATAGAAGTGTACAAAGGTCCTTTACAGCTAGAATAGAAGAAGTTAAGGACCTTGACTACTGGGAAAGAGATACAATCATTAAAATTATATAGTCTAGAAAGGAGAAGAGAACGCTACATGATAATTCAGGCATGGAAACAGATAGAAGGAATAGCTGAAAACATCATGGAGCTAAAAATATCAGAAAGAGCAAGCAGAGGTAGATTAATATTGCCCAAAACTATACCAGGAAAAATAAGGAAAGCACACAGGACATTAATCCACTACGCACCAGCATCAATAATGCAGCGTCTATCAATGCGTTGCCAGCTCATCTGAGGAATATATCAGGAGTGAGCGTTGATGTGTTTAAGAATAAGCTCGACAAATATCTCAGCTGCATCCCAGACCATCCAAGATTGGAAGATGCAAAATATACCGAAAGATGTACTAGGAACTCTCTGGTAGACATTAGAGGTGCCTCACACTGAGGGACCTAGGGCAACCCGAACATGATGTAAGGTCTGTAAGGTAAGGTCCCCCCCGTCTCTCGCTCTCTCTTACTTCTTGTTTATTTCTAAACATTTCATGAAAAAGTTAATTCCTCCCAACCAATCATCGTATATATATATATATATATATATATATATATATATATATATATATATATATATATATATATATATATATATGTGTGTGTGTATGTATATTTACATATATTATAGTCTGTAGTATTTTTGGCGCTGAATGGCACCTCATGCTTTAAGGATGTCAAGTAGAGCACTGCATTCGTTGTAATCTTTATTTTTCTCTTTTTATAGCTTCATGTTATCACGGAATCTCTTTTGATTGGACAGAAACATTGATATTTTTATACATAAAGATGACCTTTTTAACATCCGAGAATACGAATTCGAAGATGTAATTATTATTATTAAATAAATGAGAAGTCTTTAAGGATGTGACCTATATCCTTTATCCGAATTAGTCGGAGATGGTGCTGAATGGATTGAACGATGATCTGCTGTTCTCATCGTCTTCTTCATTGGGGAAGAAGGGTTGCCAGCCGGTTCTTTATTTTCCTGAAATGTGAAATAAAAACATAATATTATATGTTAATAATATATATTATATACACACACACACACACACACACACACACACACACACACACACACATATATATAGATATATATATATATATATATATATATATATCTATATATATATATATATATGATTAGGTTCCTTAACTAGTTCATTTTACCAAAAGTAATAAAGAAAATTTCAGATAACTTTACATATATCAATTAGCCGTTTGTTATTATATATATAGAATTATATAATATATATATATATATATACATATATATATATATATATATAATATTATATATGTAATGGGTATGTAATATATATACAATATAATATACATACACATATTTACCCTTTTTAAATGAAACATGGACCTATTATTTCAGTACAAAAGTTCCTACCATAGCCTGACCATCCGTAGCCACCATAGCCACCACGACCACCATATCCTCCGTAGCCACCATAACCGCCATATCCACCACGACCAAAGCCTCCGAATCCACCGAAACCGCCATATCCGCCATAGCCGTAGCCTGGTTCCGGTTCCGGTTCGGGCCACTGGGCCAGCCAAGGTCATGGCGACGACACAGGTCAGGAGGAGGGCAAAGAACACCTGAGGGCAAAAAGGGCATATTCGGTTTTCGTATGAAATTATTCATTGTAAACATTGACCTCTCTTATTTTTCATGATTCCTGGAAAACAGAACAGGAAAAGGAAGGAGAGAGAGAGAGAGAGGAGAGAGAGAGAGAGAGAGGTGTCAGAGTTAAGGAACAGTTGAGTGCTTCATTATTCATTATATTATTTTACTACTTTTAATTATTTGTGTGAATAAATTCAAAAAACTATATTGATTTTCATTTCTTTTTAAATGATGAATTTTTAAAAAAATGTAATTCTTTCAATACTTACCGTAAATCAAAATAAGTTAAGTAATCCACCAAAATCTCAGTTTTGTCAGGTAAAAGGTTTCGAATAGATTTTGCAACGCCAGACAAAAAAGGCCAATCAAACTCACCACTTTGGACACCATCTTGAGAATTGACGTTTTCTTCTACGTCAGAAGTTGAACTGCGTCATCTGGACGAACGTCAGCTGTTTTATACTGCCGATAGCAAGACCTGTTTCTATTATTAGCAAAAGAAATGTTGTAAACCCTGGAAAGCCTGATATATTTGTAAACTTTCTTTTCTTAATGCACTTGATAACATTTTATTGTTTTATCTTTTTATTTTATATCTGAAAGTGTTCCACGCAAAGGAATTTCAATGCTGAATGAAATGATACAGAATAAGTGGTAAAAGATATTTTGATTTCAGTATCTCAGTATAGATTTGAATATCCTTCCGCAAAAGCGCAGAATTTATATTTCTGTATTACCGTTATTGCTCATTATTTTAATTCCATTGCTTTACTTACTTAGCGAAATAGTTTACTTCCTTCATTTATACTTATTCTTGTTTATGTTTATATATACTCACCCCAAAAATTGTATATATATATATATACATATATATATATGTATATATATATATATATATATATATATAAATATGTATGTACATATATGTATAATGTTCATATGTATATAATATATATATATATATATATATATATATATATATATATATATGTGTGTGTGTGTGTGTGTGTGACGAGGATATGAACCTCGTTATTCATTTGGTAAACGTGTAACTCCGAGCGTCAGGCAAACAAACACACATCTCTCTCTCTCTCTCTCTCTCTCTCTCTAAGCAACCAGTGGCTCGCGACTCTTCTCTTTCTCTCTCTCTCTTGCCACGTGACCACTCTCTCTCTCTCTCTCTCTCTCTCTCCTCTCTCTCTCTCTCTCTCCATCGCTTTCTCTCCACTCTAACAGGTAATCAAAATGAGAGAGATGCATTATAAAAAATACATTTATTTAATAACAAAGATAATGATCCAAGTCTTACTGACTAACTTAATTCCGATAAAACCCCAACATTAAAATGTCTAAAAAGTATTTTTCACACCAAATATCTATTCTTCCATCGGGACTCCCTCTCGGTCCCCCCCATGGTTCCGCTAGAATCGTCTGTTTCAAAGACATGAGAAACGCTCATAAGTACACATAAGTTTAACAACAAAGTCAAAGATTGAATATTCTCATAAAATGTTAAATAGACAACAAGCCACTCTTTGGCTAAAACAGTATAAGACTCACCCAAGCAGCCGGAATATTTCACACACTATATTCTAAATACACTTTCGGAGAGCACCCTCGACATCTTGTCTTTCTTCCAAAGACGTCTCTATCCAAATCCCCCATAGACTTGTGTAGGGTACATTTTAAAAGGAAGCGGCGCACACGCACATACGAACGCACACTTTGCTAACGTCTCATATTACTGGCTACAACCAGTTTCCCAAAGGCACTTTGAAAAGACCCATGAAACTGTCGTACATTGACTTGTCTACTATGCAGTTTTAATATCACGCCACCTATAGAAACCATTCATCAGCTTTTCTCGGGTCGTTGCTTCTCCACATTCCAATAGGTCACAGCGATCATATTGGCAATATATCATTAATCATAACCCCAGGAGTAATATAGCTCGGCCACCAAGAAATGCTAGCTCCCACCTAGCAAAATGGTCAAACAAAATAGCTTCTATAATATAAAACACATTGGCCGGCTTAAAATAAAATATAAGTAATAACTGCACGTCTCTGGCATTATAAAGTAAAGTCTTATCACGCTTCATTTCTCCAAATAACACTAGAATTTTCTCTCATTTTGGATTCTTGAATATCCCTCTTTGTCTGCAACTTCCAGAACAGACAGTAGCTAACTGTAGGAAGACAGAGTGCCTCCCTCATCGTAGAAGACTTCTAACGGCTTCTGCAGATCCCCAAAAGACACGCGGTAGAACTCTCGTAATCGCTCACGTGGAAACTCTTGTAATCACCATGGACAAACGACAGCAACCTCTCTGCACGGCTGGTGGATGTCTTGCTAGCGTTGGGAAACGACTTTTTGGTGTGTTAGTATGTCAGTCAAGTCATTGGTCAATCTAAGAAAATTAACCCCAGACATACTACTTCTATCAAACAATGATCTCACTTAATGTGACTACTAAATCATAAGTCATTATCATAACTCTCAAAGAAAAAAAAATATCAAGTTCTCCAACTCAATTCTCCAAACTCACACATCAGCACATACAATCCAAAAACTCACAGCAACTCCACGGACTTCCGCACTCACATTTCAAACACGAATGTTCTCATAAGTAAAAAAAAGGAAAAAAGGCAATGAGCCCAAGGAAAAAAAAATCATGTAACACGCCCAGACCCAAAAAAAGTTCTCTCAAGCTCTGATATTACAGCAACTCACAAAATCAGCAAAAATCTCCAATGTTTAACAGCAAAAACCCCTTAACTGCTCATACAATTAAGTACAATGAGACTTAATGTCAAACTCCCATTTACGTAAATAACAACTCCCGATAAATTACATCTTCCGATAAATTACATCTCCTGTCCAAAAAGAAATGCTATTTAATCTCAATCCCCAATTACATCTCTCGTAGGAAAAGGAAGCAAAACAAAAATAAAAAAAAGATAATCACAAGTAGATTTCCCCAATCACAAACAACATAGTATATGTATAATATACATAACTCCCCGCATTTTCCCAAGAAATGCCCCATGTAAAGCTACGGAATTTGCCAGAAAGCAAACTCTTACCCATGCGCTTTCGTGAAATGCTATTGTCATCATTTCCAGATATTGCAAAAACTCTGAGCAATCACCACCAGAGGAAAAGGAACAGCACAGCGCTTGTCAGCAGAAAAATCCACTTGCGGACGTTTGCTCAAACAGCAGCACAAAAAATGTCTAGTCAGACACACAAGTTTGGAAAACTCATGATTCTCAAGAAAACTGTCTAACTGACACGAAGTAAGCATATTTCACAAAATTAACTCCAGGATATGACTAATGTTTTCAAAAATTTGTCTCAAAGACTTAACTCTAACCATGACACTGCGATAACCTCGTAGTTCAGCAATTATATGCCTCCAAAAATAACACACTTGTGAACATAAAAAATGCACACATCTCCATAGGACCACAATGCAGTAATGCCACTCGCCTCCAAATAGTCATGAAACCAAAGAGAAAGAACCACAGAAATCTTCTCTTGCCTCGAGAAAACAAAACTCCCGTAACCACACAAAAGGGTCACCCGCCAAAGATTAATTTCACCTCCATACATAAATATGTGACACCATATTAATAAGAACACCACTCCGGTTATAAAAATATTTCCTCCATTTGGTTAGTAACCACATCCACATATTCCCTCTTATTTCTCTGATAGCCATATGTTAATAAAAAACCACCACTCCAGGAATAAAGAATAATCACCTCTATTTCGCCAAATAAAAAAATATTTACCTCTATTTCCCCAATACTCCATGTGGAATAAAACAAGGCTCCAAAAAATACTAAATCTCCAAAAAGGAATATAAAAAAAAAATGAAATCCTATCTCCAAAAAAAATGTGCACTCAAAGCATTTAACTCACACACTCACAAATATTGCCCCATAATCTAATATGTGTCTCCATTGCAACAAAGATAGCTGCAAAGTAATTGAACTAAACATAGCTCATACCACCATTGGAAAATATCAAAATGGCCAAAAATATATCTCCAATATATTATATCTCAAATTATAACTCCAAAATAATATATACCTTCAATTATATCTCCAAATAATATATCTCAATTCTCCAGGGAATAACTCAATGTTATAGTCAAAAAACTATAAAAACTCCTCTCCGTTAGCAAATTAATTGCCGAAAAAGGGCGGGCAAAAACTCGGCAAATAAAACTGTCTAGAAAATTCTAGAAAAAATCACCAATGTGCCACAACTCATTATAACAGAACTCCAAATTCACAGTGTCAGCCAAGACTTCTCCATATGCACTACGACATAAGTCATTAGAAAACTTAACCAAGTTTCCTATCTCTCACAAAGTTGTCACAAATACAACAAATGTATTGTGCAAGAAAACTCACAATTTCTGGAACACAAATATCCAGGAGATGTAGTGCCATTACGTATACATTCAAAACCATGCAAAAAATTCTCCCGTAAATTTCTCCGCAGCATCAAATAGCTGAAACACAAACACGTTCCCGAACAATGACTCTAAGTCACGAACTGAGATATTAAAAAAAAAAATATTCACGCCAACTGGAGAGAAAAAATAAATTCAAATTCACCCTTGATAAAAAAACTTGTGTCAGTGATGGCTAACTTCCAAAAAAGGAGAAAAGAAAAATCAACGGCATTGTTAACTATCTCTCGTGACTCGCGTATGTCAAGCAATTATCTGCTGAACTCATAAAAAAAAGAAAAACAAAAATAATGTGTTGTTAGTTCCTCCCAAAATTCTAAAAAGATTTCACCACCCTTGATAGCATTACAACACCCACGTATTAGTATAAAAAAAATCAGTATCAGAAATATCATTATCAGCAAAATCACCAAAATTGCTATCATCCAAATCACTAGTATCAGCATAAAAAAAAAAACATCACCAATGTTAATGCTTATCCATTCACCAAAAACTCAGCACAAAATTCACCAAAAGTTCAGCAA
>NC_061090.1:71456323-71483823 GCF_015104395.2 Macrobrachium nipponense | reverse complement strand
CGTGGGTCAAACGCTCGAATCGGCTAGCATGGTGGAGGGGGTTTCATATCGATTCTAATTGCGAATACACCGAGATCGGCGGTGATTTGTAATGGTCAGAATCGATATAAACTTATAGCCCCTCTGATAGCAGATTCGGTAGCGTCACTGTCCATTCCTGATTTCGTTCCCCGTCCAACTGGAGGGTGGTTCAATCCCATGGGGGGACGAAATTATTATCAACTAAAAAATTCCCCCTCGGTACATATATGAAAATATATCAATTCCGAGGTAGAGCGAATTAGATATTAAAGGACATTTGTAGCTCGAATGATATATATATATATATATATATATATATATATATATATATATATATATATATATATATATATATATATATAGTTAAATGTCTTACTTCCAACTTTATAGGATGAGGTTGCAAGCCTTAGTGCACTGGCTACGACCCACCACATTCAACAACTTTCAGTTACTTAATTCCTTTGTTAGACCAGTTAAGACACTGCTAATGTATAGAAGAAAAATATATCCAGCATCTCTCGTGATATACTAACATTTCATCTTAAATTTCGTCAATAATTCGAATGAATGCGTCTACGTTAGCTAGTATCCTAAACTCACTCACTTCTGATGACAGCGAGATCTCTCTCTCTCTCTCTCTTAGGCAATTTTGATGTTTGCTTGTTTAGTACTATATTGGCGCAGTAAATGTAGTTTTTAGGAACCTACCTCTCGAGTTGGTACCCATTTGACCTCTTTCATAAGAATTGGTAAATGTTATGAACAGTAATACTGGTGGTCAAATACTCTTTTGCATCCAAGGAAGGTAACTTCCTGGTGTCTAGTTTAGGTCTATGGCAGTTGCAATTGCAGTTTAAACTTCTACAGTATAGCCACTTTAGCCTATGACTGTGTAAGCGTAATGGCAGGAGATATTGAATTTTAAACATCTGTAGTATAGCCACTTAAGCCTATAACTGTTTAGGTCTATGGCTGTTGCCATTGCAGTCTAACCATTTATAGCATAGCCACTTAAGCCTATGACTGTTTAGGCCTATGACTAGTGCTATTGATGTCTAAACATCTTCAGTATAGCCACTGGTTTAAAGACTGTCTAAGCTTCTTCTATAATCTTACTGATAGTTATGGAATAACTCCTTTTGAGATTTGTGTTGTATAAAGACAGATATTATTCTAAGTACTGAGTCTTGAAAGAGGAATGATTTAGTAGCTAGACCAGCTTTGGTGTTCTTTAGCTCTATCCCCAACTTAACACTTTTTATAAGTACTCTATAAGTAGGGCTAAACCGTGAGTCTTATCACCAGTTGAATCACAGATCTTTGACCACGTCCTTGCATTAAAACTATTCTTCTTCAAGTGATATCTATTCTTTCTTTCTCCCAGCCAAGGGTAAGAAAGCCTTATGATGTAAGTGATAGCAGCAAAGGGATGGGGGGGGGGGGGGGGGGGGGGAGGGGGGGGGGGGGGGGGGGAGGGGGGGGGGGGGGGGGGAATGGGCCATTTTATAAGGAATCTTGGGATTCTAATCTCGAGGTCATATTTTAGAAATCAGTTACTGATTTACTTTGCTGCTTAAGACTGGCAAAAATGGCGTTTGTAAGGCAAGGGTGTTTTGTGCAATTTTGCAACATTGGATAGCTTGCGAGTCTCTCTCTCTCTCTCGCTCTCTCTCTCTCCGTATGTCTGTTAGACAGTTTTGATGTCTGCTCGTTATTTTTCTAAGATTCACGAACGATTTAATCAAATTCTCTCTCTCTCTCTCTCTCTCTCTCTCTCTCTCTCTCTCTCTCTCTCTCTCTTACTGCTTTTTTATTTCTGAACATTTCATGAAAAAGTTAATTCCTCCCAATCATCGTA
This sequence comes from Macrobrachium nipponense, assembly GCF_015104395.2. NCBI lineage: Eukaryota > Metazoa > Arthropoda > Malacostraca > Decapoda > Palaemonidae > Macrobrachium > Macrobrachium nipponense. The sequence goes on along the minus strand of NC_061090.1, from coordinate 71,481,944 downwards.
TATAATATGATATAGATTACATCTATATAATATATATAATAAATATAGATAGCTTTATATATATATTATATTATATGAATACATATTAATATCTATAACTATATATATATATATATATATATTTGTTTGTATTAATTATAATACATATATTATATATATTATATATATATTATAATATATATCTCTATCTATATATTAGTATATATATATGTTACGCTCATTGGTGAAATTGCCGATTATTGAAAATCGAGAATAGAAATGCCTATTATGAGAATGAGCAAGCGATTTGCCGATTATGTAAAATGAGCAATTTTTCTTGCCTAGTATTTAAAATCAGCAGGGTTTCAAAACTCGCAAGACCATTTTGCCGAATATTGATAAATCGACTACTATACCATCTGTAATTAATGGTGAAGAAAGTTTTGTGAATAGAATATAATATGTTGACACTATTTTAACTTTTAATGTTTTGTTTTTATCCTATTCTAATCTCTTTTGTTAATGGCAGTTTGGCCATTTATAAGTAAGTTTTAGTAGCCTAATGCCTTGTTACTATCACCAACAATTGTTATCAACTTGTAAATAGGAGTGAAGGTGTGAAGTGAAACATACTGTACTCATGATAATTCTCTCGACAAATATGTAGATTAGTTACGGAATTCTTTTCATTCTTTACAACAGTTCTTGGCGAATATCGTATAATCCTCATGGCTTCAGTGATGGAAGTAAAAGAAAATTTCGAGGCAAGGTTACGGACCATCGTTGAAGGAAAAGGGAAGAACACAAGACTGTTCTCGCTTGAAAAAGTGAAAGATATTATATCAAGGTTATCAAAGGATCTAGAAAGTGATGCTATCACCACTATTGATTATAACTATCGTTCAAGATATGAGATTCTTAAGGTTGGTGGAACGGAATGTTTGATAAAGAAAAGAACAGAGGGGGAAGAACATTATAAATACGTAGCAGCGTTTGAGAAAGTGTATGGTGCAATAGAAAAGGCACATAAATTTGTTCATGGTGTCGAGAAGAAAACTTTATTTGAAGTTAAAAAGAAATTGTCTAACATAACTATGGAATATTGTAACCTGTTTATTAACTTTTGTGTAGAGTGTCATTTAAAAAAGAGTCGGAAGCAACCAAAAGGGCATGTCGTGAAACCAATTAGAAGCCACTCATTTTTATCGAGGTGCCAAATTGATCTAATAAATTTTCAGTCACTTCCTGACGGGAATTATAAATACATCCTAACTTACGTTAATCATTTTACCAAATTTTGTGTGTTAAGCCCCCTTAAATCTAAGAGCAGAAGACACTTCTACCTGTGTTTTTAACATTCGGTGCTCCCGCAGTACTGCAAAGTGACAACGGTAGGGAATTTGTGAATTCTGTGATATCCGAATTATCAACACTTTGGCCACAATTGCAGCTAGTGACAGGTCGGCCAAGGCATCCCCAAAGCCAAGGAGCAGTGGAGCGACTCAATGGTGTAATCCAGGATAAATTGAAGATATGGATGCGAGAGAATAATTCCAAGAAATGGAGTATTGGCTTAAAATTTGTTCAGTGGCAAGTAAATATCTCGAAGCATGAGACAACGAAACATACACCATTTAAGGCCACCTTTGGAGAAGAACCGTCAGTTGGTCTTTCTTCAACAAATCTTCCTGAGCTTAGAATGGACCTTCCAGCTGTCAAAATTGAATACTGATTGTTTGAAACACTTAAGTTACAATATTTTCAATATTCGGCAACGTTATCAATATTCAGCAAAAACGTGTTGCCTACTATAAAATAAAAGAGAACATATTTATTTTGCACATTATTGAAAATTTTCAATATTAGGCAGGGCCCTTGCTGATTTAAAAATAGGCAATTTTTTGCCGATTTTCAATAATCGGCAATTTTCAATAATGAGCGTAACATATATACATTATAGTCTAGTATTTTAGGCGCTGAATGGCACCTCATGCTTTTAGGATGTCAAATAGAGCACTGCATTCATTGTCATCTTTATTTTTCCTTTTTTATAGCTTCATGTTATCACGGAATCTCTTTTAATGGACAGAAACATTGATATTTTTTACATAAAGATGACCTTTTTAGCATCCGAGATTACGAATTCGAAGATGTAATTATTATTATTAAAGAAATGAGAAGAAGTTTGAGGATGTGACCTTATGTCCTTTATCCGAATTAGTCAGAGATGGTGATGAAGGATGAACGATGATCTGCTGTTCTCATCGTCCCCTTCACTGGGGAAGAAGGGTTGCTAGACGGTTCTTTATTTTCCTGAAATGTGAAATAAAAGCATAAAATTATATGTTAATAATAATAATATATATATATATATATATATACATATGTGTACTATATATATATCTTATATATATATATATATATATATATATATATTGATTAGGTTCCTTAACTAGTTTCATTTTACAAAAGTAATAAAGTAAATTTTAGATAGCTTTACATATATCAATTAGTGTATAATATATAATATATATATATATATATATATAATATATATATATATATATATATACATACATACATACGCATATTTGCCCTTTTTAAATGAAACATGGACCTATTATTTCAGTACAAATGCTCTTACCATAGCCTGACCATCCGTAGCCACCATAGCCACCATGACCACCATAACCTCCGTAGCCACCATAACCGCCATATCCACCATGACCAAAGCCGCCGAATCCACCGAAACCGCCATATCTGCCGTAGCCGTAGCCTGGTTCCGGTTCCGGTTCGGCCACTGGGCCAGCCAAGGTCATGGCGACGACACAGGTCAGCGAGGAGGGCAAAGCAACACCTGAGGGCAAAAGGGCATATTCGGTTTTCGTATCGAAAGTATTCATGAATTCTGGAAAAACGAACACAGAGAGAGAGAGAGAGAGAGAGAGAGAGAGAGAGAGAGAGAGAGGGGTTAATCAGAGTTAAGTGCTTCATTATTAATTATATTATTTTTCTAGTTTTAATTTTTTGTGTGAATAGATTCAAAAGACTTATATTGATTTTCTTTTCTTTTTGAATGATGAATTTTTAAAATGCAATTCGTTCAATACTTTCCGTAAAGCAAAATACGTTAAGTAATCAACCAAACTCGCAAGTTTAGTCAGATAAAAGTTTTCCTCTAATTTTTGCAACGACAGAGAAAAAGGCCAATCAAACTCACCACTTTGGACACCATCTTGAGAACTGTAGCTTTGTTCTGCGTCAGAAGCTGAACTGTGTCATCTGGGAGAACGTCAGCTCTTTTATACTGCTGATTTCAAGGCAAGTTCTATTTAAAAAAAAAAATGTTTAGCCCTGAAAGTCTGATATATTCGCAAAATTTCTGTATAACTTTTATTTTTATCGAAAGTCGTCAACGCAAAGGAATTTTAATGCTGAATGAAATATATAAAACAAGAAATAAACGATATTGTGATTTCAGTGTCTAGCCTTTGATTTCCAAATAGTTTTTTCCACGAAAGCACAGATTTTATATTTCCCTGTTACCGTTATTACTAATTATTTTGATTTCATTGTCTCTCACTTATCTGGTTAGTTAAAAAAAGGTTCCTTCCTTCATTTACACTTCTCATCTGTGTATATATACTTACAAGTACACTCACAAGTATGTATATAAATATATCATATACCATATGCTAATATATGTACACACAACATATATATTATAACACACACACATAATATATATATATATATATATATATATATATATATATATATATATATCTACATGAAGATAAAAGTCAATAAAACACTACTTGAACGTTACAACCATACATTTCGAGCACTTCCTTCTGTGGCCCTATTCACTGGTTAAATATGCACAGATGATAGATTCCAGGAGTATATATATATATATATATATATATATATATATATATATATATATCTATATATATATTATATATATATATATATATATATACAAAGCATATATAAGTCTCTGTTGGTATACAGGTGACCGTTGTTGGCTGTACACCGACGTGTTGTCCTTTCTAAAGAGGAAGTTCTAAAGAGGAAGTTACAACCATATGAAGACCATTTTCCTCTTGGCACTGATAAAACACTAAAACTAATCAATCTATGCGTGACTAACAACGTGTTTTCTTTCAATGGTAAATTTTACCAACACAAATTTTGCTTTAATATAGGCAGCCATCCCCCATTCTAGCAAACCTATACATGGAATATTTCGAAACGGAAATTTTGTCGTCTATCGAGTTGAGTTAAATATAGAATTTAGGCCAAAAATTCCAAGTACTGGGACCTATGAGGTCATTCAGTGCTGAAATGGATATTGCCAGTAAAAGGTTTGGAGGGTATAACAGGAGGAAAACCTCAAAGCAGTTGCACTATAAATCAAGCAGTAAGTAGGAGAGCGTGGAAAGTAAGATGAAGAAAGTGAATATGAGAGAAGGTACAGTAAAAGGAACGAAGGTAGTTGCAGCTAGGGGCCGAAAGCACGCTGCAAAGAACCTTCAGTAATGCCTACACTGCACTGCATGAGGTTCACTGACGGCACTAACCCCCTACGGGGTCGTTTATCGAACCCCGCAATGTGATTTGGCTTAGATACGTCGATGATATTTGTACTTACTTGTGATAATAGCTGTGAATTTTTCAAAAATAGATTAAATTCGCTAATTCCGACCATAAAATTTAAAACAGAATGGGAAAAAGACGTAAAATTGCCGTTCCTAGGTGTACAAATCATAAGAGGACAGAACAGATATGCTTTCACAGTTTACAGGAAACCCACTTTCGCTGTTTCTTATATTCATTTCTTAAGCTACCACGATGTTTCCGTAAAGATCATGGTCGGGTGAAACCTATACCTCAGGGGGGTACGTAGATAAAGAACTCAACACGATCCGCCAACACCTAATGCAACTTCTCTTACACACCATACCAGTGGCGGGCAAACTACGGCCCATGGCCGCATGCGGCCCGCGGAAGGCTGCGGCAAAAACAAAAAGAAAAAAAAGAAAAAAAAATTTCAGTGAGTGATGAATTGCAGCTTTAATTGTTACACATTCAATCTGATCATTCACTGAAAGAAATGTATCACACCCTATCATTAGTGGAGTTTTACAAATCACTCTCAGTTCAATGTGTTTCAGGTCTAAGAAATTTTGCTCCCAGATTATTACCTATTTTTGGTTCCAGTTACACCTGTGGGAATTTATTTTTTTCTGCAGGATGACAAATAAGTCCAAAAACAGGTGCATGTTGTCAGACACAAACTTAAATGCAGCGATGAGAGTTTCTACCAGAAACCATGTGCAAGACTTTACACGAATTATGAAGCAGAACTGTGTCCAGAAACATTTTTTCCCATTAAACTGCTTGTGCCGGATTCTGAATTTGTTTGCTTTTTTATATTCTGTTATCTTAAAGAGCACCACCCAATTTTAAAAGGTGCACAGCCCTTTGACTTTTCATGGCCCACTGATGCGGCCCGAGGTCTGAAAAGTTGGCCCACCACTGCACCGTTCATTATCGAGAAGGTTACTAATAAGGCAAATACAATATACCACAGAGCTCCCATTCACAACTGACAAATATATTCTAACAACAACATAATACTTCCGTAAGATGAAAACATCCAAAAAGCTACAGAACACCTCAGGTCCAATAATCCTTTCATTTTCCATTATTCCAAATCCATCGGGATTTCTCCCTTTAGCGTATACTTAATGCTTAATTAAATAAAACAGGAGAAGAAGCCGGAGTTTACAAGATACCGTGCAGGAATTTTGATGAGATTTACGTGGGGGAGACGGTCTAGATCCATCTCGCAAAGATTAATTCAACACAAAAGATCAGTGTGATATGCTTCAAGGAGCTCGGGGATTTTCCTGCATATCAGGGACAAAGACCATATAAACTCAAGTGCGGAGGAGCTGGTTTTCAAAAGTAGCTGTCCGTACAGTAGGAATCTGCTGGAATCTGCTATCATCAATCAGACCAACAGTAGGAACCTGTCAGGAGGACATTGGAAATCAAATGAAATTGACGAGTTAATTCTTAGACCTCTTCTCAAGCAGGTGGTCCAGAAAATACGTCCACCGGTCGTGTCGCCAGACGGGAGTTAATGTGGCGATAAACACAAGGGAATAGTTTATTTCCATCGTTCCTGGGTCAACGGTCACTTGTATTACCAACAGAGACTTACTGCCACACCTACTTATACTTTGTGTATATATACTCTTGTAACCCAACATCTTTCCATATTTTACCAGTGAACAAAGGCACAAAAGGAAGCGCTGGAAATATATGGTTGCAACTGTTGTATTACAGTAATAGACATTCATATATATACATATATATATATATATCTATATATGTATAGATATATATATATATATCTATATATATATGATATAATATCTATATATATATATATATATAATATATATATATATATATATATATATATATATATATATCTATATATATATATATACATAGTCTATATATTATATATATATATATATATATATATATATATATATATATATATATATATATATATATCTATCTATCTATCTATCTGTCTATATATATATATATATATATATATATATATATATATATATATACATATATATATATATATATATATATATGATATTCTTTCCATTTACTTTTTATAGCCGGCGGACTGTTTCCCCCACCTCTTGGTAGCGTCTTAAGGACTGGATTATAAAATGTTATACAAGGTAAAGTTTCTGTAAAAGAAAACTATTGTGCCAGCTGTGTCTGTCCACCCTCAGATCTTAAAAATTACTGAGGACAGAGGGCTGTAAATTGGTGTGTTGATCATCCACCCTCAAATCATCAAACATACTAAATTTTAGTCCTCTAGCCTCTGTAGTTTTTATTTTTCTTAAGGTTAAAGTTAACCATAATCGTACTTCTGACAGCATCATAGGTGCTAACAACATAGGCCACCACCGGACCGTGGCTGAGTTTCATGAGCTGCGGCTAAGTTTTATGGGCTGAGGCCACCACCAGACAGAAAACTTGATTGCGCCGAAGAAACTTTGGCACTTATTTACTTATTTATCATTGCAAGCAGACTTGAATTTTAAACCTGTCATTATGGGGCTGAATTTATATTGGTCAGCAGATCTCATTATCTTCCTGGTGGCCTGTGCAGCAGGCATGGGTATTCCTGGTGCTCTGCAGGATGTGTCGTGTGCCTCGGCTGGCAGCATAGAGCATGGGCAAAGGATTGATTCCTGTATTTCAAAGAGGCACATCACAGCCAGTTCAAGGATGAGGTCAAGACCAAAAAGAGGATGATTGCCAGCAGCACAACACCTATGAATCCTGATGAGAGTATAGGCTCGGTCGCATATTTACGATTCAAGGATGCGCATGTCGTTTAATGGCTGGTTTTGGGAATCATCACCAACATTCGTGTATGTTTTAAGCAGTTTAAAACATCCGCCATCACTTGGCGCAGAACGCCAAACTTGGCGACGCGGTAACGATTCATGGCGATTGTTGGCTATTAGGTCGTAATTACAGCGTAATAACGCTTTGATTAGCAAAATTTCGGCAGTGACTCACTGTGCGTCCTTGAATCACAAATGTGTGACCGAGCCATATCACCTAGTCGGCACCCATGTAATGTGAAATAACATGGCCCCATAGAGAGACGTGGGAGTCGACCAATGTAGAATACAAATCTACATGTATTGAAGGGACATGTCAAGCAGTTAACAATGACTACATGGGGGACAACACTACAATCGATGCAGTAGATTACCAGCTCACACAAACCGAGGGGCAATATTGTATCATTACGTACACGACCACGACCGTTAACAATTCTAGAACAATTATTGGCAAGGACAGAGATCGTTTATAGAGTAGCCCGGTTCCACAGATTCTAAACAGCAGAGGCTGTGAGCATAAATCAACAATAGACTGGGTTACATATATAGAGGAACACTAGATTTCGACCTTCCTTCTTTAAAGAAACTAAGGGACATTCGTCAGAATTTGAAATGTTTTATATAGATTTGGCATTATGCCAGGCACTGGGCCAACTGAGGCCATCCAGCTCTGAAACAGCAATTGACAGTAAAAGGTTTGAAAGGTGTAACAGGAGGAAAACCTAGCAGTTGCACTATGAAACAATTGTTGACAGGGCGGACAGTAAGATGGAAGAGAGAAATTGAACGGAGGTACAGTAAAAGGAATGAAAGTAATTGCAGCTAGGGGCGAAGGGACGCCTCAAAGAATGAGGTGCACTGACGGCACTAACCCTCTACGGGGAATCTGAAAGGAGACGCGAGCAGCGGAACACCCTTGGGAACGACTATATACCAACAACTAAGCAAATGGAGACTATCGGCCCTTGCCCATGCCCATTTCGGGAAGCCGTGGTATAGGAAGTGACCCAGGAATGCCCATGCTAACGACCAGACCACCAGCGAGAGGATGAGACCTGCCAACCAACAGAAATTCAGCACCCCAATGATGTCATGTCTAAAATTCAAAAGTCGCCATGCATTAATACAAACCTTTTGTGTCAATTTGTAATCAGTTTGTAATATGCAGCTTTGTAATAAAATTTTATATATATATATATATATATATATATATATATATATATATATATATACATATACACAATATATATATATATATATATATATATATATATATATATATATATGCATATATACATATATATATATAAATATAAAATATATATATATATATATATATATATATATATATATATATATATAGTATATATAAAGTATATAAGTAGAAGTGTAAATGAAGAAAGTAAATCATTAAACTAACCACATATCAGTAAAAAGAATTGAGTTAAAACAATGGATACTGACCGTAATGCTGGGAAAAAATGTGCTTTTGTAGAAAGAATTAGAAAATAAAGCTAAGATACTGAAACCGGAAAATCTTTTAATATGTTATTTTACATCATTTCATTCAGCATTGGAATTCCTTTGCATTGACGACTTTCGAATATAAAAAAAGAAATAAAAATGAAAATAAAACTTCATGAAGAGCATTTAAAAAAAGGGGAAATTTGACAAATGTATCAGACTTTCAGGTTATTATTTTTTAAATCAAACAAGCCTTGCAACTGGCAGTATAAAAGAGCTGGCGTTCTCCCAGATGACACAGTTCAGCTTCTGACAGAGCAAAGCTACAGTTCTCAAGATGGTGTCCAAAGTGGTGGGTTTGACTTCTCGTGTCATCTGTCGTTGCAAAATTTATTGGAGAGCTTTCATCTGACAAGAATTAGTCTTATAATTGATTATTTAATTTATTTTGCTTTACGGAAAGTGTTTAGATTTATATTTCAAACTCATAATGTAAAGAGAAGAAATGTAGAAGAGTATTGGTCATTTTGATTGTATTCGTACACAGTAATAGTAAGTCAACAAATAATATTACAAGTGATATATATATATATATATATATATATATATATATTTATATATATAATATATATACATTTATATATATACATATATATATATGTATATATTAATATATATATTATATATATAGTATATATATTAAATATATATATATATATATATATATATATATATATTACACAAAAATATATAATGAATAAATAATGAATATTTGAAGCATGGATTATGAAGCACCCAAATATTCCTAAAACAGTTATGTTCTGTATTACCTTTATTTTAAAAGTTGACCTCATATTAGTTTCTCTTCTTCGCATAGACGTATGTCCTTTTTGCCCTCAGGTGTTCTTTGCCCTCCTCCTGACCTGTGTCGTCGCCATGACCTTGGCTGGCCCAGTGCCCGAACCGGAACCGGAACCAGGCTACGGCTACGGCGGATATGGCGGTTTCGGTGGATTCGGCGGCTTTGGTCATGGTGGATATGGCGGTTATGGTGGCTACGGAGGTTATGGTGGTCATGGTGGTTATGGTGGCTATGGATGGTCAGGCTATGGTAAGAGCTTTTGTACTAAAATTATTAGGGCCCAGGTTTCATTTGAGAAGGTTGGGTGATATATATATATATATATATATATATATATATATATATATATATATAATATATATATATATATATATATATATATCATTCGAGCTACAAATGTCCTTTAATATCTAATTCGCTCTACCTCGGAATTGATTTATTTTCATATATGTACCGAAGGGGAATTTTTTGTTGATAATAATTTCGTCCCCTCATGGGATCGAACCACCGTCCAGTGGACGGGAACGAAATCAGGAACGGCCAGTGACGTTATCCAGTCGGCCAACAGGGAGGCTATAAGTTTATATCGATTCTGGCCTTATAAATTCACCGTCGACCTCGGTGTTTTCGTAATTAGAATCGATATGAAACCCCCTCTACCATGTTGGCCAATTAGAACGTTTTGACCCACGTAGCCTTGTAATGAATAATTATCACATCACCGTGATTCATATAGATCATTCGAGCTAAAAATGTCCTTTAATATCTAATTCACTCTACCTTGGAATTGATATATTTTCATATGTGTACCGAAGGGGAATTTTTAGTTGATAATTATTTCATCCCCTCATGAGATCAAACCACCGTCCAGTGGACGGGAACGAAATCAGGAACGGCCAGTGGGTCAAATGTTCTAATTGGCTAACATGGTAGAGGGGGTTTCATATCGATTCTAATTACGAAAACACCGAGGTCGACGGTGAATTTGTAAGGCCAGAATCGATATAAACTTATAGCCTCCCTGTTGGCCGACTGGATAACGTCACTGGCCGTTCCTGATTTCGTTCCCGTCCACTGGACGGTGGTTCGATCCCATGAGGGGACGAAATTATTATCAACTAAAAATTTCTCTTCGGTACATATATGAAAATGCATCAGTTCCGAGGTAGAGTGAATTAGATATTAAAGGACATTTGTAGCTCGAATGATCTATATGAATCACGGTGATGTGATAATTATTCATATATATATATATATATATGTATATATATGTATATATATATAATATATATATAAATATAAATATGTACATGTATGCACACATAATATATATATACATATATATATATATATATATATATATATATATATATATATATATATATATATATATATATCATGACATACACATTGACTCACATATCTCAAGTTAGCTAAAAATGACCTTATTACATTGATTGAAACGAAATTCTTAAGCAACCTCCTATGCATGTGTCAGGGAAGCAAAATCTTTATATTTTTATTTTACATTTCAGGAAAATGAAGAAACTTCTGCCGAACCTTCCTTCCCTTTTGAAGAGAACGATGATGTATCCAGATCACCAATCATCCTTCGTTAAAACATTAAGAGATTTGGATAAAGGTCTTATATCCTTTAAGACATCTCGTTTCTTCAGCAATTTGCATTTCTGTGAATTAATTAGTCGTATCTGTGCTTCCGTCCATAAAAAATGATTCTGTTATATAGCACGAACTATTGAAAAGGAAAAATAAAGATTACAACGAATATAGTGTTTTACTTGGGATCCTTAAAACTTGACGAATCATTTAGTGCTGAAAATGTTCAGCAATAAAAACATACGGGCTTACAAACACAAACTATATATATGTATTATATTTATATATATATATTATATATATATATATATATAATATATATATATATATATATATGTATATATATATATATATATTATATATATATATATATATATGTATTATAGTAATTTATATTATAACATACATAAATATAACGTATATGTAGTGTAATTCCAGTCTGATATACTACGGTAACCATTGTGATACATACCCTTTTCATTTATATGGCATTCAGAAGCTCAGAGGTGTATTTATTTATTTATAGTATTATTAACATAAATCTCTTTAGCTATATATATATATATATATATATATATATATATATATATATATATATATATATATATATATATATATATATATAAAAGCATTAAGCTAAGAATGCCGTTCAATATCCATTCGCTCTACTCGGAAATCATCTTTTATATAACACGTATGTTTCATGGGCTCGAACAACCGATCACGAGAAGTTACGACCTACAGTGATGCCTTAGTCTATCCGGCTATCACGAGAGGTTTAAGTTGATGCACTTGTTACAAACGCACTAAACGGATATATATGGTCAATGTGGGTTTGTACATGAGAATCGTTACCAACTTATACCTCTCTTGATATTAGGACAGGCTAAGGAATCACTGTACGTCAAGAGCTCTCGTATTCAGTGGTTCGAGCCCATGAAATGACGAAAGTCCCCATTGATTTACACACACACATATATATTATATATATATATATATATATATATATATATATATATATATATATAGTATATTATATGTATATATATATATATTATATCCCGAGTAGAGCAAAATGGATATTAAACGACATTTGTAGCTTAATGCCTGTATATGAATTACGGTGATGTGATGAAAATTCACACACTCACAAAATATATGTATATATATATATATATATATATATATATATATATATATATATATATATATAATTCATACACACACTTTATATATATATGTATATATATATATATATATATATATATATATATATATATATATATATATATATATTACATACGCATTTTGGAAAAAAAGAACCCTGGCCTTCCGCCTCTATTTTACTCAAACTATGTTGACGACACTTTTATCCCAATCAAAACAGGTGTTCGATGTAGACAGATTCCCGGATTTTGCTAATAATGACCTCAATAATGTTAATTTTACAATGAAAAATAACACAATTCAAAATGAGCAGTAGTAGATATTCTGGTTTCTAAGGAAAAAGGCTGTTTTAACATTATTTAAAAAAAACTTGACTCTATATCTGCTTTGCTCTACCCTACTCTGTCTCTTACTTCTAGCTGGACTCTCTTCCACAATGAAATACTCTTCTCCTCCAGTGCGTATCTAGTAATTATTTTCCTTCTAGGATCTTCCATAAAATTTTAAATAAATTATTCATTCAAAAGTTTCCGAAAAGCTTATATGTTTTAAGGACCACAAGCTCTCTCTTTATGACAGTGTCCCGTACCAGTTAAATTATAATATCCGAATGGACTTGACTGAGATCGTAAACACATTTCTGAGCCATATACATAAAGTTTATCTCAAAGAATCCTAGGACCGCTGAGTCGCTCTGCAAGTTCAGAGATCGACTCTGCCTTGGATTATGTTCGGCGTCGGTTATAAAATTCACTTGTTCCATACGTAAGCCGGGAAAATTTGGTCTAAATCAGTCAAGCGGTTACCGCATAAGTTACAAGTTACAAAGAGAAGGGAGAAGGGAGACGGGGGAAGTGGGCGAGGGATGGAGACGAGGAAGGGAAAGTGGGTACAGGTGTAAAAAGCTACCATTTTTTCTAAGGTGGGTCTAATGGTGGCTCTATGCTAAATTTGATCTAGATCAGTCAAGCAGTTCAGATTTCCATAATGCACAAAGCTACAAACATACATACAAACATTCACTTTTATCTATATAAGATGTTTATATATATATATATATATATATATATATATATATATATATATATATATATATATATATATATATAGGTATTTATATACAGTAGAGACAACTGGTGGGTGTAATCAAAACTAAAAGCATGACGTCATAAATCCCAACCAATGGGAACATGGTTTCCAAAATGACTGACGAATAGCGTCATTTGTTTCCATTCTGTGTTCGGTTGGTACTTTTTGGCTGCGGCTTATGTAGACAAATTTTTATTTTTGTAGATCACATTTTGATTATACCAAAACGTCCTTGTTAAAAATTAATGTCATAGTTGTAATTCATAATAAAATACGACTGGATTGTGTTTGCAGTGCTGCCCAGCAGTCATGGTGCAAAGAGCAAATCTTGGATCCAAGGTATCAAGATCAAGAACAGAATGCATGGTGTAAAATTGAAAATTCAGAATACATGATATAAAGAGAAAATTTTGAACTCCTGGTATTAAAGAAAAATTTGAACTGAATACATGATATAAAAAGAAATCCTAATACATAGTATAAAGAGAAAATCTTAAATGCATGGATCTTACATTCGTGACGTTGGTCATGACGTTTCATGTGACGTCACGGCCTCGTCCCTGATGACGGCTTACATTACAACCGCTTGTTTACTCTATAGTATCTTTGTTGTCTAGATCGGTCAAGCAGTTTCAGATTTCTATAATGCACAAAGCTATAAGCATACTTACAAACATTCACTTTTATATAAGATATACACACACACACATAATATATATTATATATATATCATATATATATATATATATATATATATATATATATATATATATATATATATATATATATATATATATATATATGAATAATTATCACATCACTGTGATTCATATAAATCATTTGAGCTACAAATGTCCTTTAATATCTAATTCGCACTACCTCGGAATTGATATATTTTCATATATGTACTGAAGGGGTATTTTTTTGTTGATAATAATTTCGTCCCCTCATGGGATCGTACCACCGTCCAGTGGACGGGAACGAAATCAGGAAGGAGAGTGACGCTATCAAGTCGGCCAACAGAGAGGCTATAAGTTTATATCGATTCTGACCATTACAAATCACCGTCGAACTCGGTGTTTTTGTAATTAGAATTTATATGAAACCCCCTCAACCATGTTAGCCAATTTGAACGTTTGACCCACGTAGCCTTGTTATAAATAATTATCACATCATCGTGATTCATATAAATCATTTGAGCTACAAATGTCCTTTAATATCTAATTCGCACTACCTCGGAATTGATATATTTTCATATATGCCTCGAAGGGAATTTTTAGTTTGATAATAATTGCGTCCCCTCATGGATCGAACCACCTCTCTGTTGGCCGACTTGATAGCGTCACTGTCCGTCCTGATTCCGTTCCCATCCACTGGATGGTGGTTCGATCCCTTGAGGGGAAGAAATTATTATTCAACTAAAATTCCCCTCGGTACGTCTATGAAAATATATCAATTCTGAGGTAGTACGAATTAGATATGAAAAGGCATTTGTAGTTCAAATGATTTATATGAATCACGGTGATGTGATAATTATTCATAAGAAGGCTACGTGGATCAAACGTTCAAATTGGCTAACATGGTTGAGGGGGTTTCATATCGATTCTAATTATGAAAACACCGAGTTCGACGGTGATTTGTAATGGTCAGAATCGATATAAACTTATAGCCTCTCTGTCGGCCGACTTGATAATTATTCAGTAATTAGTCACACCAATTAGCTCTCCTCCAAAACACAGTCCCCACCCTTACTAGGACACTTAGTCCCTCCACTAGAAACGCCCATTGCAGCCTGGAAAACCACACACAAATAATTAAAAACTTTTGCAGAGCTATCCCAGCATTCTGCCTCTCTCCCACGGACCTCTCTGTAAGTCTCCCCCTAGATTTGGCTAAGTCAAGTCATTATGAATAGACATAGTTTGTACATAGACATATGAACTCACACTTCGTCAACGCCCCATGTAACTGGTTGCAGCCAGTTTCCAAAGGCACTTGAACGAGACCCTCATGAACTCGTGAACATTGACCCGCTTAAACAAACAACGTATCACACCATCCCAGAAATGATTTATCAGCTTTCTCAGGTCATTGCTTCGGACTGTCTCTATGGGTAGTCTGCGCATTCCAGAAAGGTCACAGCACATCACATTGGCATATTAAACATATTATTAATTATAGCCCCTTTCATCTGACATATATATATATATATATATATATATGTATATATATATATATATATATATATATATATATATATATATATATATATCATATCTATATCTATATCTATATATATATATATATATATATATATATATATATATATATATACTATATCTATATCTATATCTATAATCTATATCTATATCTATGTCTATATATATCTATACTATATATATATATATATATATATATATATATATATATATATATATCTATAGTATATATAATATATATATATATATATATATATATATATATATCATATATATATCTATATATATATATCTATATATATATATATATATAGATATATATCTATATATATATATATATCTATATATATATATATAGATAGATATATATATATATATATATATATATATATATATATATATATATTATATATAATATATATCGTATCTATATATATATAGATATATCTATATATAGTATATATCTTTATATATATATATATATTATGTATATATATATATATATCTATATATATATATATATGAAACGCCTAGGGTTTTTGATTAATAATATATTGTCTGTTTGTTCTCTGTGACCTATGAATGTGGAGAACAGAGTAGAGGCGACGACCTGAGAAAGCTGACAATGATTTTCTATGGATGGCGTGAGATAAAACTGCTTAGCTAGACAAGTCAATGCACGACAGTTTATGAACTCTTCTCAAAGTGCCTTTGTGAAACTGGATGCAGCTAGAATTGTGAGGCGTTAACGAACTGTGTGTTCGTATGTGCGTGTGCGCCTCTTTCTGTTAATAATGTTGAATACCCGAGTCTATGGAGGATTTTGATAGAGGCGTCTTCGGGAGGAAGGCAGAGCCACGATGGCGGTGCCTAAGTGTTTTTGGGAATAGTGAGTGAAATAGTCCGGTTGCTTGGGTGAGTGTTAAGATTACTTTAGCCAAGTTAATTACTTTAGCCAAAGAGCGGCTTGTCTGTTTGACATTTTTAAGAATATTCAATCTTTGATCTATGATTGTTAGTCTTGTGTGTGTACTTACCAGGATGTGTTCTGTGTCTTTGAAACAGACGGTTCTGGCAGAACTGGCAATGGAGGTTGACAAAGAGTTCCCAGATGGGTGTAGACTTTTTGGTGACTAATGGTGACTACCATTACTATCAGACATTTTACTGTTCGGGGTGAGTTAGTCTGTAAGACGTTGATTACTTGATTGATTAATTATTTATTCATTGTTATTAAATGTTAATGTTATGATGCGACTCTCTTATTTTCATTACCTGTTAGAATGGAGAGAAAGAGGTGGAGAGAGAGAGAGAGCGAGAGAGATTGCAGAGAGAGAGAGAGAGAGAGAGAGATTGCTTAGAGAGAGAGAGAGAGAGGAGTTGCCGTGAGAGAGAGAGAGAGAGAAAAGCTGTGTGTATTGGTTTGCCTGACGTTCGGTTCGAGCTACACGCTTACCTAATGAATAATGGCGGGGAATCTCTCCATTACAGGATTTGGTGGCTAGCGGTTAAAAAAAGTGGTATAAAAGGGTTTTTTTTATGCCTGGGAACGCCAATGAAGAGATATAGGTGACCAGTTAGAAGATAAAGGGGTTATGGGTTATGGGTTAGCGATAGTTTTCGAACGACAAAGCCTTTGTGGGATTGTGGAAAATTGTTAAACTGTTAGTTTTCAGTTACTTAGTGAGAAAAAATGAGAAATATCTATCCGTCCGGTAACAGAAGGATTTTATTGGACTCAGCATTTCTCCCAGGGAGTCAGCCTAGGAGCAGTGGGAGCAATCAGTATGACTTTTGCTTGTGTAATGACGAGTGCATCCCGAGATGGCCGTGCGGGTGTTGTTATTAGTGCGTGTAACACTGCAATGTGTCTTACGCGAATTCCGAGTTATTTTTGTTCCCATTATGGAGTGGTGAGTGTTAAAATATTGTTTATCAAAGGGTAGGGTTTTTGTTTAAATAATTCAGTGTAATGGGATTGGGTCAAGAGGTCAAAAAAATTCTTTCTTTGCCCATAGTAGCAAAAGTGACGTGTTTTCTTTATTCACGCGTTTGTAATAGACGTATTCGTCTTTGTTTAAAATATGAGGACGTATAGAGATGTATTTATACATGTGAGCTGTGCTTAGATAAGCATATTTGGCTTGGAGACAAGAGCGGCCACAATTTCACGGGCTCAGCACATTGCAAGGGGAGTATGGCCTGCCTCGAGGGAGGGGCATTGCGAGGGTACTGGCATGCCTCGGGTGATAGTTGCATGGAGGGTACCACTGGCCTCCCTAAGAAGGGATTGCGAGATGGGTACTAGTGTATACCTCAGGGTGATCCTCAGACACTGTTCAAGGGGAGATGGGTGGGTACTAGTGCATGCCTCGGGGGGGTGTTCTGTCGCTTGACGGGGGAGTTTCAATGCTCATTGGGGGGGAGAAACATTTTTTTCTGAGTGTGGGTGAACTCCTCCTTCCTTTTTTTTTTCTTTGTGTCGGGTGTTGGGGGATGGGTTTGCCCTTGACAATGAATGCTAAGATATCAGCTGATTGATTAGTTCATGAAGTGAAACGCCTGTAGAGTCTTTCTTTTAGAAAAGAGATTTTTTTTTCTCCTGGATGAAGAGAAAAGGAAATAAAAAGAGAATTGAAATGCATTGTATAGGTGTAGGTTTTTCTTGTGCCTTGGAAGACACAAATATAAGGGGGGAGACACAGATTATTATTATTTTTTTTTATTATTGTGTTGGAGAGATTACTTTGAAAATGGTGCCGAATGGTGCTGCATCTGGAGAAATTGTGTCATGAGGTTCAGCATTACTGTTGTATGCTATTTGAATTTCACTCTTACTTGAGATCTTTGCAAGAGAATTATTACTATGGAGAGTTATTATTATTATTAATAATTATTATACTTGAGATGTGTCACGGGAGGGTTGCTTAAGTATAATTATCATTACGGGAGACTTGTTTTACGAGAGATTTTGACATATTTCATGGGAGATTATTCTATGATTATTTACAGATAATTATTCATGGAGAATTATTACAATGAGTTAATGGAGAAGTCTTGTCTTAATTATTTGTTGAGTTTTTGTAACTTTGGAGAATATTTCAGTCATTCACGATGATGAGTTTTGCTGAATCTTGATGAATCTGGCTGAATCTTGGTGAATTGTAGTTAATCTTCCTGAACTTTTGCTGAGTTTTGTGCTGAATTTTTGGAGAAGGGACAAGCATTAACATTGGTGATGTTTTTTTTTGTACTGATACTGGTGATTTTGATGATAGCAAAATTTTGGTGATTTTGTGATGATGATATTTCTGATACTGATTTTTTTATACTAATACGTGGGTGTTGTAATGCTATATCAAGGGTGGTGAAATCTTTTTTTAATTTTGGGTGGAACTAACAACACATTATTTTAGTTTTTTTTTCTTTTTTTATGAGTTCAGCAGATAATTGCTTGACATCTAGTGAGTTACGAGAGATAGTTGATAGTGCCATTGATTTTTCTTTTCTCCTTTTTTGGAAATTAGCTATCGCTGACACAAGTCTTTATCAAGGGTGAATTTGAGTTTATTTTTTCTCTCCAGTTGGTGTGAATATTTTTTAATATCTCAGTTCGTGACTTAGAGTCATTGTTCGGGAACGTGTTGTGTTTCAGCTATTTAATGCTGCAGAGAAATTTATGGAAGATTTTTTGCACTGTTTTGAATGCATACGTAGTGGCACTACATTTTTCTCTGGATATTTATGTTCCAGAAACTGTGAGTTTTCTTGCACAATACCTTTGTTGTATTTGTGACAACTTTGTGAGAGATAGGAAACTTGGTTAAGTTTTCTAGTGGCCTATGTCGTAGTGCATATGGAGAAGTCTTGGCTAAGATACTGTGAATTTGGAGTTCTGTTATAATGACTTGTGGCACATGGGTGATTTTTTCTAGAATTTTCTAGACAGATTTTATTTGCCGAGTTTTTGCCCCTTTTTTTAGCATAACTGCTAAAAAAAGGGGCAAAAACTCGGCAAATAAAATCTGTCTAGAAAATTCTAGAAAAAATCACCCATGTGCCACAAGTCATTATAACAGAAACTCCATTTATAGTTTTTGATTATAACATTGAGTTATTCTCTGGAGAATTGGAGTTATAATTGAGATATATCATTTGGAGTTATAATTGAGATATTATTATTTTGGAGTTATAATTTGAGATATAATATTGGGGATATATTTTTGGCCATTTTGATATTTGCCAATGTGATATGAGCTATGTTTAGTTCAATTATTTTGCAGCCATCTTTGTTGCAAATGGAGACACATTTTTGGAGATTATGGGGCAATATTTGTGAGTGTGTGAGCTAGATGCCTTGAGTGCACATTTTTTTGGAGATATATTATTTGGAGCCTTGTTTTGTTCCACATGGAGTTATTGGGGAAATAGAGGTAAATATTTTGTATTTGCCGTTATAGAGGTAATTATTCTTTTTTCCTGGAGTGATGTTATTTTTTTATTGACATGTGGCTATTGGAGAAATATAAGGGGAGTGGTTATTAACCAAATGGAGGAAATATTTTTATAACTGGAGTGGTGTTATTATTAATATGGTGAAATATATGGAGTTGGAATTAATCTTGGGCGGGTGACCCTTTTTTTTGTGGTTATGGAGTTTTTTTTTGAGACAAGAGAAGATTTCTGTGTTTCTTTCTCTTTGGTTTCGTGACTATTTAGAGGCGAGTGTCATTACTGCATTACGAGTCCTATGGAGATGTGTGCATTTTTTATGTTCACAAGTGTGTTATTTTGGAGGCATATAATTGGGCAAAGTCATGTTGAGAGAATAAGTCTTTGAGACAAATTTTTGAACACATTAGTCATATCCTGGAGTTAATTCTGTGAAATGTGTCAGTTAGACCTTTTTCTCTAGAATCATGAGTTTCCAAACTTGTGTATCTGACTAGACAATTTTTGTGCTGCTGTTTGAGCATACGTCCGCAGGCGATTTTTCTGCTGACAAGCGATGTGATGAGCCGTGTGTTGACTTTTCCTCTGATGATGATAGCTCAGAGCTTTTGCAATATCTGGAAATGTTGATAATAGCATTTCACGAAAGCGCTTGTGTGAGAGTTCGCTTTCTGGCCTTGTTGGTCGATAAAGTTGCGATGTCGAGAAATTCCGTAACTTTATGTGGGACATTTTTTGGGAAAAATGTGGGGGGGCGATTATGCATGTTATGCATATTATATATGTATTATGTGTTTTGTGATTGGGGAAACCTACTTGTGATTATCCTTTTTTTTATTATTTTTCTTCATTTTCCTATGAGAGATATGATTGGGGGATTGAGTTTTGAATGGCATTTCTTTTTCACTGGGAGATGTAATTTTTCGAGGGTTGTTATTTACGTAAATGGGAGTTTGACATTACGTTTCGTTGTAATTAGTTGTATGAGCAGTAAAAGGGTTTTTGCTGTTAAACATTGGAGATTTTTACTGATTTTGTGGGTTGTTCAAATATTAGAGCTTGAGAGAACATTTTGGGTCTGGGTGTGTTACGTGATTCTTTTTTTTCCTTGGGCTCATTACGATTTTTTTTTTTTTCTTGTGAGCACATTCGAATTTGAAATGTGAGTGCAGAAGTCCATGGAGTTGCTGTGATTTCTGAGTTGTGTGTGTGTTGATGTGTGAGTTTGGAGAATTGAGTTGGAGAACTAGAACTTGATGTTTTTTTTCTTTGAGAGTTGTGATAATGACTTATGATTTAGTAGTCATATTAAAGGGAGTTAATTGGGAGACGTTCAGTTAGTATTTCTGACTTTTTGAGATCATTGTTTGATAGAAGTGGTATGCCTGGGTTAATTTTCTTAGATTGACCAGTGACTTGACTGACATACTAACACACCAAAAAAGTCATTTCCCGACGCCAGCAAGACGTCCACCAGCCGTGCAGAGAGGTTGCTGCCGTTTTTGGTGATTACGATAGTTTCCACGATGGTGATCAAGAGAGTCTACAGAGTTAGCGTGTCTTTTGGGGATTTGCAGAAGCCGTGAGAAGTCTTCTACAATGAGGGAGGCATTCCGTCTTCCTACAGTCTGCTGTCTGTGCAGCAAGTTGCAGACAAAGAGGGATATTAAAAAATCCGAAATGCAGAAAAAATGAGAGAAAATGCGTCTAGTGTTATTTGGAGATATAAGAGTAACAGACTTTATTTTATAATGCCAGAGACGTGCAGTTATTACTTATATTTTATTTTAAGCCGGCCAATGTGTTTTAGATTATATGAGCTATTTTGCTAGGTAGGAGCTAGCATGGAGTGGCCGAGCCGTGAAACGCCTAGGGTTTTTGATTAATAATATATTGTCTGTGTGTTCTCTGTGACCTATGGAATGTGGAGAACAGAGTAGAGGCGACGACCTGAGAAAGCTGACAATAAGTTTCTATGGATGGCGTGAGATAAAACTGCTTAGTTAGACAAGTCAATGCACGACAGTTTATGAACTCTTCTCAAAGTGCCTTTGTGAAACTGGATGCAGCTAGAATTGTGAGGCGTTAACGAACTGTGTGTTCGTATGTGCGTGTGCGCCTCTTTCTGTTAATAATGTTGAATACCTGTGTCTATGGAGGATTTTGATAGAGGCGTCTTCGGGAGGAAGGCAGAGCCACGATGGCGGTGCCTAAGTGTTTTGGGAATAGTGAGTGAAATAGTCCGGTTGCTTGGGTGAGTGTTAAGATTACTTTAGCCAAGTTAAATTACTTTAGCCAAAGAGTGGCTTGTTGTCTGTTTGACATTTTTAAGAATATTCAATCTTTGATCTATGATTGTTAGTCTTGTGTGTGTACTTACCAGGATGTGTTCTGTGTCTTTGAAACAGACGGTTCTGGCAGAACTGGCAATGGAGGGGGACAAAGAGTTCCCAGATGGGTGTAGACTTTTTGGTGACTAATGGTGACTACCATTACTATCAGACATTTTACTGTTCGGGGTTTTTTGAGTTAGTCTGTAAGACTTGATTACTTGATTGATTAATTATTTATTCATTGTTATTAAATGTTAATGTTATGATGTGACTCTCTTTTCCATTTTCATTACCTGTTAGAATGGAGAGAAAGAGGTGGAGAGAGAGAGAGAGAGAGAGATTGCAGAGAGAGAGAGAGAGAGAGATTGCTTAGGGAGAGAGAGAGAGGAGTTGCCGAGAGAGAGAGAGAGAGAAAAGCTGTGTGTATTGGTTTGCCTGACGTTCGGTTCGAGCTACACGCTTACCTAATGAATAATGGGGGGGAATCTCCCCATTACATATATATATAAAATATATATCTATATATATATAGATATATATATCTATATATATATATATATATATATATATATATATATTATATATATATATATATATATATATATATTATAATATATATGTATATATATATTAATTTATATTATAATTATATAATATATTATGGATATATGTATATATATATAGGTATTTATATACAGTAGAGACAACTGACGGCAATAATCAAAACTAAAAGCATGACGTCATAAATCCCAACTAATGGACAAAGATTTCCAAAATGATTGACGAATAACGTCATTTGTTTCCATACTGTGTTTGGTAGGTACTTTTTTGGCTGCGGCTTATGTAGACAAACTTTTATTTTTGTAGATCACATTTTGAATATACCAAAAAACGTCCTTGTTAAAAATTAATGTTATAGTTGTAATTCATAACAAATACGACTCTATTGTGTTTGCAGTGCTGCCCAGCAGTCATGGTGCAAAGAGCAAATCTTGGATCCAAGGTATTAAGATCAAGAACAGAATGCATGGTGTAAAATTGAAAATTCTGAATACATGGTACAAAGAGAAAAATCTTGAACTGCTGGCATAAAGAGAAAATTCTGAATACATGATATAAAAAGGTACATAGTATAAAGAGAAAATCTTAAATGCATGGATTTTACATTCGTGAAGTAGGTCCAGACATTTCAAGTGATGTCACGTACTCGTCCTTGGTGACGGCTTTGATTACAACCGCTTGGTGGCTTTCTTGGTACATATGCTCTTATGTGAAGAAATTCGACTTGACTATCTTTTTTTACTCTATAGAATCTTTGGTATAAAGGGAACGGGGAAGGGGGTGCGGGTTTGAAAACTAGCCATTTATGTTATGTAAGTTGGGTCAAATGATGGCCTAGTGTTAATTTTTGCATAGATCGATCAAGCGGTTTCAGATTTATATAATGTAGAAAGCTACAAATATACATACAAACATTCGCTTTATATATAAGATACAAACACAGCACACACACACACACACACACACACACACACACACACACATATATATATATAATATATTATATATATATATATATATATATATATATGTCTGTATGTAATGTACTTAAAATACGTTACATGCATGTTTACTTGTGTGTGGTGTAAATTAAGGAAGCAATCTATTTAACTAACCAGACAAGTAAAACATTGGTATTAAAATAATGAGTATTAATGGTAATACAATAAAAAAAGGTCTGTGCTTTTGTGGAAGGAATTTAAAAATTACCTAAACTGAGAAACAGGTATTGACAAATCTTTTATGCTTTGCGATATACCATATTCAGCGATGAAATTCCTTTACGTCGACGAAAAAAACAAAATGAAACAAAAGAATGTCATGAAGTGCATTTAAAAAAAAGAAAGAAACTTTACAAATATATCAAAACTTTCAGGGTTAAACTTTTTATTATTTTTTAAAAATCAAACAAGGCTTCCAACTGGCAGTATAAAAGAGCTGACGTTCTCCCCGATGACACAGTTCAGCTTCTGACGCAGAACAAAAACTACTACTCTCAAGATGGTGTCCAAAGCGGTGAGTGTGATTGGCCTTTTTGTCTGGCGTTGCAAAATTTGGAGGAAAACTTTTAGCTGACGAAAATTGAGACTTTTAGTCGATTATTTAACGTATTTTGCTTTACGGGAAGTGTTGAAAGAATTATATTCGAGATTCATAATGGAAAAAGAAAAGGAAATCAATAGTCATTTTGAATCTGTTCTTATAAAATATTAAAACTAGAAAAATAATAGAATGAATGATGAAATACTTATCTGTTCTTTAACTCTGATTGACTCTCTCTCTCTCTGACTGTTCGTTTTTCGAGAACTCATGAAAATGAGAGAGAGAGAGAGAGAGAGAGAGGAAGAATGGAGAGGGAGAGAGACGAGAGAGAGGGATGAGAGAGCAATGTTTACAATGAATACTTTCGTACGAAAACCGAATATGCCCTTTTTGCCCTCAGGTGTCTTTGCCCTCTTCCTGACCTGTGTCGTCGTCATGACCTTGGCTGGCCCAGTGCCCGAACCGGAACCGGAACCAGGCTACGGCTACGGCGTATATGGCGGTTTCGGTGGATTCGGCGGCTTTGGTCATGGTGGATATGGCGGTTATGGTGGCTACGGAGGTTATGGTGGTCATGGTGGCTATGGTGGCTATGGATGGTCAGGCTATGGTGAGAGCTTTTTATACTAAATTAATAGGGCCATGTTCATTTGGGAAGGTTAGGTCATATATCTATATATATATATATATATATATATATATATATATATATATATATATATATATATATATGTGTGTGTGAGGGTGTGTGTGTGGTGTGTGTTTGTTTGTGTGTGTATATATACACATATGTATACATACATGCATAGATACATGCATGCGTTCATACATATATGGCTATATATATATATATATAGTATATATATATAT
>NC_061090.1:71443823-71451323 GCF_015104395.2 Macrobrachium nipponense | reverse complement strand
TTCGCACTACCTCGGAATTGATATATTTTCAATTATGTACCAACGGGGAATTTTTAGTTGATAATAATTTCGTCCCTCATGGGATCGAACCACCGTCTAGTGGACGGGAACGAAATCAGGATGGACAGTGACGCTATCAAGTCGGCAAACAGAGAGGCTATAAGTTTATATCGATTCTGACCATTACAAATCACTGTCGAACTCAGTGTTTTTGTAATTAGAATTTATATGAAACCCCCTCAACCATGTTAGCCAATTCGAACATTTGACCCACGTAGCCTTGGTATAAATAATTATTACATCACCGTGATTCATATAAATCATTTGAGCAACAAATGTCCTTTAATATCAAATTCGCACTACCTCGGAATTGATATATTTTCATATATGTATCGAAGGGGAATTTTTAGTTGATAATAATTTTGTCCCCTCATGGGATCGAACCACCTCTCTGTTGGCCGACTTGATAGCGTCACTGTCCGTCCTGATTCCGTTCCCATCCACTGAACGGTGGTTCGATCCCTTGAGGGGAAGAAATTATTATCAACTAAAAATTCCCCTTCGGTACATATATGAAAATATATCAATTCTGAGGTAGTGCGAATTAGATATGAAAGGGCATTTGCAGTTCAAATGATTTATATGAATCCCGGTGATGTGATAATTATTCTTAAGAAGGCTACGTGGATCAAACGTTCAAATTGGCTAACATGGTTGAGGGGGTTTCATATCGATTTATAATTATGAAAACACCGAGTTCGACGGTGATTTGTAATGGTCACCATCGATATAAACTTATAGCCTCTCTGTCGGCGACTTGATAGCATCACTGTCCGTCCAGATTTCGTTCCTGTCCAATGGACGGTGGGTTCGATCCCATGAGGGGGACGAAAATATTATCAACTAAAAAATTCCCCTTTCGTTACACATATGAAAATATATCCAATTCCGAGGTAGTGCGAATTAGATATTAAAGGACATTTGTAGCTCAAATGATTTATATGAATCACGGTGATGTGATAATTATTCATAACAAGGCTACGTGGGTCAAACGTTCAAATTGGCTAACATGATTGAGGGGGTTTCATATCGATTTCTAATTACGAAAAACACCGAGTTTGACGGTGATTTGCATTGGTCAGAATCGATATAAACTTATAGCCTCTCTGTTGGCCACTTGATAGAGTCACTATCTGTCCTGATTTCGTTCCCGTCCACTGGACGGTGGTTCGATGCCATGAGGGGACGAAATCATTATCAACTAAAAATTCCCCTTTGGTACATAAATGAAATATATCAATTCCAAGGTAGTGCGAATTAGATATTAAAAGACATTTGTAGCCCAAATGATATATATATATATATATATATATATATATATATATATATATATGTATATGGGTATATATTATATATATATATATATATATCTATATATATATATATATATATATATATATATATATATATATATAATATATATATATATATAGTATATGATATATATATATATATCTATATATATATATATGTATATGTAATAATATATATTATATATATATATATATATATATATATATATATATATATATATGTATATATATAATATATATATATAGTATATATATATATATATATATATATAATATATATATGTGACTGGTAAAAATGTTCTGTAACAACAGAATTACATCTAATAAAAGGAGCCCATAAAAAACACCAAAATATAGAGAGAAAAGTACTATTTCAGAGACTGCTGTCTCTCTCTTCAGGTATATGAATGAGAAAAGTTTACAGAAAAGGTGGTATTTATACCAAGAGATCCGTCCACAAGTAAGCCAATTTAGGTCACCCCCGCTGATAATCTTCCTTTAATCTTCTTAAGCGTTGCTTGTATGAAAACCTCGTCGATCATATCTGAAATCCACGCTCCTTTTGAGATGTTTATTACTTGCTTCTCTTTTATTAAGGCCGATTCCATCATTTGACTCTTGTACCGGCAGTTGCTGCTATAAATTACACGTGACAAATTCCAGTTTATTCTATGGTTATGTTCATTTATATGGTTGAAAATAGCTGAGTTCTGTTGTCCATACTAACTGACCCTTTGTGTTGTATTAATCTCTGGGGAAGTGATTTACCTGTAAATCAGATGTAAGATTGGTCACAGTCCTGGCATGGGATCTTCATATACCCCAGTGGTCCTTGGGAGATGTTTCTTTTGTTGGACGTTAATCAGGGATTTGGCTAAGGTGTTTGGGTAGGTAAATGCAAAACGGGTTAGATTTTCCAAGGGTGTGGGTTACTCTCTTAATCGTCTCCAGGTGAGGAATTTTTATTTTATTGTTGGGTGTGTCTCTGTCTTGTCTTTAGGGGGTTGGTAGAAAAATTACGTTTGCTTTGTGAATTGCTTTCTCAATTATATGGTCAGGATACTTTAAAGACGAAAGTTGCTTTAGAATTAGTTCAAATTCTTTTTCCAGGAACTTTAGCTATCACGACATTACTATCAAGATAGGTGTAGCTAGCAACCTATTCTTAAGAGCCTTACGATTTTGTTCCCCAGAATTCCTGGAAAAAAAATTTTAACTAATTCTAAAGCAACTTTCGTCTTTAAAGTATCCTGACCATATAGTTGAGAAAGCAATTCACAAAGCAAACGTAATTTTCTACCGACCCACTAAAGACAAGACCAGAGACACACCCAACAATAAAATAAAAATTCCTCACCTGGAGACGATTATGAGGAGTAACCCACAAACCTTGGAAAACAATCTAGCCTTTGCATTTACCTACCCAAACACCTTAGCCAAATCCCTGATTAACGTCCAACAAAAGACATCTCCCAAGGACACTGGGGTCTATGAGATCCCATGCCAGGACTGTGACCAATCTTACATTGGACTTACAGGTAAATCACTTCCCCAGAGATTAAATACAACACAAACGGTCAGTTAGGTATGGACAACAGAAACTCGGCTATTTTCAACCATATAAATAAACATAACCATAGAATAAACTGGAATTTGTCACATGTAATTTATAGCAGCAACTGCCGGCACAAGAGTCAAATGATGGAATCGGCCTTAATAAAGAGAGATAGGTAATGAACATCTCAAAAGGAGCGTGGATTTCAGATATGATCGACGAGGTTTTCATACAAGCAACGCTTAAGAAGATTAAAGGAAGATTATCAGCGGGGGTGACCTAAATTGGCTTACATGTGGACGGATTTCTTGGTATAAACTACCACCTTTTCTGTAAACTTTTCTCATTCATATACCTTAAGAGAGAGACAGCAATCTCTGAAATATAGTATTTTCTCTCTATATTTTGTGTTTTTATGGGCTCCTTTTATAAGATATATATATATATATATATATATATATATATATATTAATATATATATATATATATATATATATATATATATATATATATAGATATTAATATATATAGATATATATATATATATATATATATATATATATATATATATATATAAATATATATATATATATATATATATATATATATATATATATATGTATATATATATATATATATATATATATATATATATGTATATATTATATATATATATATATATATATATATATATATATATATATATATATATATATATATATATATATATATATATATAAAAACGTTACATACATGTATACTTGTCTGTGGTGTAAATTAAGGAAGTAATCTATCTAACTAACCAGACAAGTAAAACATTGGAATTAAAATAATTGATATTAACGGTAACACAATAAAAAAAGGTTTGTGCTTTTGTGGAAGGAATTTAAAACTTTCCTAAACTGAGAAACAGATATTGACAAATCTTTCATGTTTTACGATATTACCATATCATTCAGCGATGAAATTCCTTTACGTCGACGAAAAAAACAAAATGAAACAAAAGAATGTCATGAAGTGCATTTGAAAAAAAAAGAAACTTTACAAATACAACAGACATTCAGGGGTAAACTTTTTATATTTTTTTAGAACCAAACAAGGTTTTCAACTGTCAGTATAAAAGAGCTGACGTTCTCTCCGATGACACAGTTCAGCTTCTGACGCAGAACAAAAACTACTACTCTCAAGATGGTGTCCAAAGTTGTGAGTGTGACCTTTGTGTCTGGCGTTGCAAAAATTTAGAGGAAAACTTTAGCTGACGAAAATTGAGACTTCTGGTTGATTATTTAACGTATTTTGTTTTACGGGAAGTATTGAAAGAATTATATTCGAGATTCGTTATGAAAAAAGAAAAGGAAATCAATAGTCATTTTGAATCTATTCTTACAAAAAATTAAAACTAGAAAAATAATAGAATGAATGATGAACATACTTAACTGTTCTTTAACTCTGAGTTGGACTCTCTCTCTCTCTCTCTTGTCCTTTGTTCCTCTTTTTTCTCTCTCAAATCTCTAATCTCTCTCTCTATGCCTGTTCGTTTTTCGAAACTCATGAAAAATGAAGATAGAAGAGGAGGGAGGAGGGAGAGAGGAGAGAGAGACGATAAGAGAGAGAGAGAATATTTGCACTTGGAATACTTTCCTCGGAAATACCGAATATGGCCCTTTTTGCCCTCTCGGTGTTTATCTTTGGCCCTTCCTCCTGACCTGTGTCGTCGCCATGACCTTGGCTGGCCCTGTGCCCGAACCGGAACCGGAACCAGGCTACGGCTACGGCGGATATGGCGGTTTCGGTGGATTCGGCGGCTTTGGTCGAGGCGGATATGGCGGTTTCGGTGGATTCGGCGGCTTGGGTCGAGGCGGATATGGCGGTTGGTGGCTACGGAGTTATGGTGGTCATGGTGGCTATGGTGGCTATGGATGGTCAGGCAGTGGTAAGAGTTTTGTACTAAATTAATAGGGCCATGTTTCATTTGAGAAGGTTAGGTCATATATATATATATATGTGTGTATATCTATATATATATAATATATATATATATATATATATATATATATATATATATATATATACACATATGTATACATACATACATACATACATACATACATACATACAAACATGCATGCGTTCATACATATCCTATGGCTATATATATATATATATATTATAATATATATATATATAATATATATATAATGTATATATATATATATCTATATATATATATATATATATATATAATTTTATATAATTTATTCAGAAAATCACGACATAAAATAGACATTAACTCACATACCTCGAGTTAGCTAAAACTAACCTTATTACATTGATTCAAAGGACATTTTTAAGCAACCTTCTATGCATGTGTCAGGGTGGGGGGACGCAAAATCTTTATACTTTCATTTTAACATTTCAGGAAAATGATGAAACTTCTGCCGAACCTTTCTTCCCTTTTGGAGAGAACGATGATGGTAACCAGATCACCAATCTCCTTCGTTAGAACATCGAATGATTTGGATAAAGATCATATTGTTTTAAGACATCTCATCTCTTCATCTAATTTTATTTCTGTGAATTAATGTTCGAGTTCTCGGATATTGGCAATGTTATCCTTATCCGTAGACGTATCTGTGCTTCCGTCAATAAAAAAGATTTTGTGATAAAACTGAAGATATTAAAGAGGAAAAATAAAGATTACAACGTATATGTGTTTTGTTTTTCTTTGGGATCCTTAAAACTTGACGAATCATTTAGTGCTGAAAAGGCTTCTGCAATAAAAAACTCAAAAAGAAACTATATATATATATATATATATATATATATATATATATATATATATATATATATATATAATAATAATATATATATATATATATATATATATATATATATATATATATATATATATATATATATAGTAATATAAGTATGTATACATATAGATGTATCTATGTATTATAGTAATCTCTATTATATATATTATAACATACATACATATACGGATATATAGTATAATTCCAGTCCGATATACTATGATAACTATTGTGACAGATACCCTATTCATTTAAATGACATTCAGAAGCTCAGCGGTGTATTTATCTATTTATGGTAGTAACATAATTCTATTGGCTATATATATATATATATATATATATATATATATATATATATATATATATATATAATATAAATGTATCTATATATATACATATAACAATACTTCAAGGGTATTATAATACATCAGTAGAACGCCATAGTTTATTAAAAACGTTTCGTATACAAATCTCGGTGCATCATCAGTCTGTGAACAATAAAAGTAAATGCATTATAAAAAGGAGTTCACAAAATTACAAGGTAATTAAAAATTAATAGTTTAAAAAGAAAAAGCTGAAGCTAAAAGTTTTAAAATTTTTAAAACACTGTAAGAAGAGAGAGAGAACCAAGACACCAACCATCCAAGGCTAAAGACGAAGAAGGAATGGCAAAAAACCGGTAGTCCATATAAAATACTAAAGGATGAACCAGTAACAAAAAATTTTGATAGGTTGCATCATCTATGATATTATAATTTTTAATTTTAAGAACAACCTGGACACCATTTTTTAGAACAAATAATTTAGAGATACTCTTGACCCTGAAAAAACGAGATGGCATAGTGATTTGCAAGCATGACAAGGGCAAGGGCTAGTAATACTGAATAAGGATGATTATATCGGCAAAATTGAAAAAATGTTAACTGACAATGCCAAATTCTAATCCCAGATAGAATTAATAGATTCCTAAGAAAAATAAAAAATATATCATCATAGATGATTCGACCTATCAAAAACTTTTTGTTACTGGTTCATCCTTTAGTATTTTATATGGACTACCAAAAATACATAAAACCAAATACCCTTGTTAGACCTATTATGGCCGCATACAATCGCCCATCGTCCTCGATCTCCAAGTATTTAGCTGGTTTTTTGCTCTCTGAATGTAGTATTAATGAATATACATTAAAAAACGGGTACGAATTTCAACAAATTATCAACCAGGATGGTGACTATTTTATGGTGAGTTACAATGTTGAATCAATTTTCACTAATGTACCATTAAACGAAACAATTGATATTTTAAACAAGATTTTCATCAGCAATGATACTCTGTTTTATGGTTTTAATAGGGCTATTTTTAAACAGTTTCTGGAACTTGCTGTGCAAGACTCCATGTTTGTTTTTAACGAGCATCTCTATTCGCAGGTCGATGCAGTTGCTATGCGATCCCCTCTAGGCCCCATTTTTGCAAATTGTTTTACGTCTGACTTAGAAACACAACTCTTAAATCAATGTGAGTCTTCTTTTAAACCAGCATACTACAGGAGATACGTAGACGACACTTTTGCTCTTTTAAAATACCCTTGGCAATGCACGCAGTTTCTGGAATATATTAATCAGCAACACCCAAATATTCAGTTTACGATGGCGGTGGAGAGCAGAGACAGTTAACCATTTCTCGAATTCACCACAGCGGTCTATAGAAAAAAGACCTATCAGTTAGTTAACAACTATTAAACAGTTCATTGCCAAA